>NW_026932907.1:0-54948 GCF_032062105.1 Saccostrea cuccullata
AAGTTTACATCGAACATGTATTTTCACATAACAAGATTTCTTTGTTATCGGAATTTTTTCTCTTTCCCTTCCGAAATGTTACAATACAAGTGCAAATTAAGTACTCACCACGAAATTTAATTCCGATCGAATATTTTCTTCATATATATTACAAGAAATGTTCAAAACAAGATGTTTGTAAAAAAAAAACTTACGTCCCTGTATGGTACACAAAATCAAAAGGTCGAAATTGTTTTGTTAATATCAAAAGAAAGGTCTTTAAATATATTGCATTTGTGAACTATGAAAAGCCTAGTGCTAAATCAAAAACAAAAGGCCCATGGGCCACATTGCTCACCTGAGCATTGTGGTTAGGAAAAAGTAGAAATCGGTTTACTATTAAAAAGTTAAAATGCAAAATTGTTCCAATGACCAATCATGGCTTTCCTATTCTTGAGAAGTTGATTTTTAAAGAAATTTCTTATAGATGTCTATGTAAAGCTTTGATCGGCGATTGTGGCCCCGCCCTACCCCAAGGGGTCATGATATGAACAAACTTGAATCTACACTGCCTGAGGATGCTTCCATTTAAATATGATCAATTATTGCTTTGCAATTTTTGAGAAGAAGATTTTTTTTTAAAGAATGTTCATATATATTTTTCGATGTAAAATTTTGATCGGCCATTTTGACCCCGCCCTACCCCCCGGGGGTCATGTTTTGAACAAACTTGAATCTACACTACCTCAGGATGCTTCCATATAAATATGATCAATTATTGTTTTGCTATTCTGGAGAAGAAGATTTTTAAAAGAATTTTCCTATGTACTTTTATGTAAAACTTTGATCGGCCATTTTGGCCCCGCCCTACCCCCGGGGGTCATGATTTGAACAAAATTGAATCGTCACTACCTGAAGATGCTTCCATATAAATATGATCGATTATGGCTTTGCTATTCTTAAGAAGAAGATTTTTAAAGAATGTTCCTACACATTTTATGTTAAACGTTGATTTTCACTAATTCCCAATTATCTCCGCTTGAATGAGGGCGTGGCCCTTCATTTGAACAAACGTAAATTCCCTTCACCCAAGGATGCTTTCTGGCAATTATGGTTGAAATTGACCCTGTGGTTTTTGAGAAGAAGATGAAAATGTGAAAAGTTCATGACAACGACAACAACGACGACAGACAACGGACAAATTTTGATCAAAAAAGCTCATTTGAGCCTTCGGCTCAGGTGAGCTAAAAAGACACTCAGACGTACAGGAAAATCTATATCCCTCACCAAAAATCCTAAATAATGGGGCATAAAAATATCATTCCTGGAGTTTTTAACTCATTTTAAATATATTTTTCCATATAATTTACCTTTTTGGCAGTTAGGAAGCTTCCATCCTGGTTGACACCCGCCGTAACATTCACCGTTAAATCTGTTACACTGGTCTTGACGTTGGCAATTTACACTACAGCTTTCTCTGCAGTCTTTACCATAATACCCAGTTTGACACTCTGTTAAAGCAAGAAAAAATTCTCAACATACAATATGATGGTGAAATTCTTTTACTAAAGGGACTCTTCCAGAAAAATTCATGAAAAAAATGTTTCCGAATGGGAGATAAACACTATATGAATCTAACAGGACAGTGTCAACAGGTTTATTCCTTCATCAATACTAATACGATAAGGCGACTAATATCTGAAGAAGCCATTTTAAATTGAATATGAATATAGAAGTTACCCCCATATATTTTAGGAATAACATTAATTTAGCTGTTTCTACTTCGTTCTGAAATAAAAAGAAAAAAAAAGATCTGTCTAATTTTGAGATGAAATAATTCTTGATTAAGTTCAGAAAGAATTGAAGACCTGTTGAAAATATATTTAAGAATGAGTGCACATTAGTACGTCATTTCGAACCTTTTAGGCTAACAATTTTAATCTTTACATTACAATATATCACTAAATTAATGTATGAATATTGTGCAAGCATATGCTTTTGATATTTACGCCTTGAATTTTTTGTCATATATATTTTTATTATTACAGATAATGCCATTGAAAAGAACATGTATAAGCCTTAAATTCCGGAAATTTGAATAGGACCACTATCGAATTCAAGGTACCCGCAAATAGGTGGGAATATTTAAATCTCATGGATGGAATGTAAACAATAGCACATACATGTATGATTGTTTCGCAATCAGATGCTCCATTACGAATTTGAGTGGTGAAGAGATAGATTGTGTAGTTTCATGGTGCACAAATAATAAATGATTCTAGTGTTTAGGGATATGGTCGATGTATCGCTCTGCAGACAACAATACTGAGACGACATGAGCCTATATTTACTTATCTCACTACCAATACATTGTACCAGAATTCTTTCAAAACGCTCCTAACGAAAAATACACAGTAAAATAAGAGACATGTAACCGAACCTTATTAAAATTTGATAAAAAAAATCTTCCATAGTTTGAAGTTGGAAGTACGATAGATACTGTCCGAATAGAAATTCAAATGACAAACACAATGAAATGTTCAATGAAGGCGTTGGCGTATCGAACTGTGGAATGTCACGTGAGTAAAGTGATTATGATATCAATCGTTGACACTGTGGGACCTGTTAATTTAGTGGCTAATTTGACGGTAGTTTTGAGACTTTTTCAAAAATTAGATATGAGCTGCAACTTAGCTCACATTGTCCTTTGGATTGTATAAGTTTAAACTAGAATACACATTCTGTGCAAATGAGACCAATGGCCAAATTGTTTCTCGGTGTAAACAATGTCGATGAAAACTGGTATGCATAAGAATAACAATTGAAATGTTACAAAACTGTTAGGCCCCCTAAAAGCTAGTGTGGCTCGGCATTATTTAGTTTTTTCATGTAATATATTATACCAAAACCTAATCTTATGACATTGTTTAATACCTCTACAACATAAATTTAATGAAATTCATGATATTATTTTGCGCACAACACCGAGACCCAACTCTAATAGCTCAAGTGCAATCATCCTTAACAGTTCTATGTTTCTGATCTACATTCAATGATTTATACAGGGAAATTCAAGAACACAAAATTTGGAATACATTGAGCTTGTTTTCCATCAAGTTTCAAAAATCGTCACATTTGATGTGCCGACTATTAAAGGAATATAACCTTTTTTCGGTGGACTGCCTTTTTGATTTTATAATACAAGGTTTAATACAATTTATTTCATAAAGGATTCACACATAGAAAATTTACATACACATTTTTTTTAGCAAATTTACAACAACAAAAATCTTTGTTATGTGTAACAAAAAAACGGCTTTAAAATTTTATTGCTCTTTCATCAAATTTCCTAAGATTCAAAAATCAGGATTTTAATGTTAATGTAGACTTTTTAAAATATACTGGTATGAAGACCTTAATTCTAAACATTACAGTTAACATAAAATTTTTATTTACATGTAATGAAAAACAAATCGAAAAACAAAAACTTCCTTAAAATATCAATGACAAGCCTCACCAGTCTGACATTTTTCGCCCTCTACTCCTACGTCACATCCGTTTAGGCACGTTCCGTTGACATGGTAACAGGTCGCCCCGTCACTACAGTTACCACATGTAGAGGAACACTCCAGACCGTACCTCTTATTGTCACATACTGAAAGGACAAATAAAACAACCGAAATTATATACAATTTTTTATCAATATAAATGTAAAAATAAAGCATAGAAAGTACACAAATAATTCTAAAGCTTTTCAAAAGATTATCTGATTATCAAAAATCAAGACTGGCGATGAGTATCCGTTATTGGAGTGCTGAGAAACGTAAAAATTATATAAATTTTGTATTTTTTCTAAAATTCAAGTATCTTTAATTACATAAGGGCTTTTCTCACTAAAATTATTATTTGTCTAATTTAAGAAGCTTATGTTTGGCCAGGCAACTAAGTGTTTTGGCTGACAGTGGTAACATTTAAATATTGCGTTTTTAAAGTTTCAGTTCTGTTAAAAGAGAGTTTGCAAAACAAGAAAATATTTATTTTGTTGGAAAATAAGAACCTTTATTTTCGATGCAGGAATGCCCTTATTTTTTATTTTAAGATAAAACATTCCAAAGGCATAAAACAGTACGACATTTAGCTCTGGACACGACATAGTCCAGACTTTACCATTACTAATTATGATATCTAAAATATTTTAATATCACTTGGTGGGATTTCTTAGCGCTATTCTTTCGTCTAATGCTGGACATCTCTACTTCTAAAGATATGATGTTTGTGACCTCAACATAAGACCCTGGGGTACTGCTAAGACATCCCACCAAGTTATATAAAAAATATTTTTGATATCACAATAAGAAATGGTAGTAAAAAGTCTGGACTATGTCGTGTCAAGAGTTAAACGTCGTACTGTTATAAATTGGCATTGTTCAAACAAGAACAAAAGGAACCTTTATATCCCTGAAAACGCAATAAAAATTTACTAATTCGCTTACCTTGATCACACATGGGCCCTTGATACCCCGGTATACAGCCCAGACATTCCCCCGTTGTGATGTTACATCTCTGTTCCTGGCATTTCTCTGAACATGGCCGATTACAGTTTTCCCCATGGAATCGTGGATCAGAACATCCTGCAGATAAAATTTAACAATTACCTTCCCGTATACATGTATACCGCTATACACTGGAATAATATACGATAAGTAAAACTTTCAAAAGCTTATCAAGGCTTACCAATAACTTCCAATTCACATAGTTCGCTAAACGCATATGTAGAATAGTAAGTTGGGTATGTGACAGCCAGTCTCCTACGTTCGTTGTAGTATATAACATACTGTCCATGTACAGGACAGTTTATTGTCTGGTTCTCTGTCGGTGTACCGTTCACTTGTTGTAGCTCATGGAAACAAAGGTGGCCGTCCTGTCTTCTTGTAGAATTAGAAACGTACACAAAAAATCCAGCAAAGCGATTGTAGAAAGCACCAGGACCTGAACACAATATAAGACACATTATGCTGATTAATTTGTTTCAAAAGGATCGTACTTTCTTGTTAAAAATGTCCATAGAGATTGTCAATTCTCCATTGTTTACTCGTAATTATGCAAAGCTAAAAATGGGAAATAATGGAATAATTATTATAGAGAGGTATCTGGTAGAGTACGAAAATTACTGAGTATTACCACTCTGAACACGAAATCTTCATTAAAATATAAGTATATAAAGGGTTTTCAAGAGGTACTAGGCTATTTGTCTTTATATTTGAAGGATTGCACAGCTAGAGTTGGGGTCAGGTGTCATGAAAGATTAAGCATATACTCGTGGACCGGTCGCACCCACCGTGTCACTAGGCTCTTGTCACGATCAGACTGAATGCCATATTTCTTTTCTACGTACTAGGTGTATTATCCGTCCTGTAGAAGATGTTGATGTGGCTGATGCTGACCACGCTCTGTAGATTTACCCTCCACTCAGCTGTTGACTGACTAGGACCTGATATTGTGCACTGATTGCCTCCCGGTGCACGATTTGATAATTGTCCGTCTACCGCCTTTGCAGCTCCCCAAGCTACAGGGAAATCTGGCCAGTTAGTCTGTTGCCAAGCTGGTTTATTCAAAGCTAAGTTTTCTGTGAAAATGAGAATATGTGAAAAAAATCATATGATAGAAGTTTTCGAGTTTATTCAGAGAAGTATTCTTTATTATCCAAACTAGTATTTACATGTTTTGTAATTTAATATATTGGGATTTGCTTTATCAGGATAAATCTTTTACATTGTATGTAGGTTTTTATTTGAAAAATCACCATTATTAACAAAAGAACATAAATTTTTGTTTATCCCCCTCCTTGGTCAGCATATAATATGTTGAATTGAATTGAAAAAGTCAAAAGGATCGGACACAAGTTCAGTAACTTAGATAGTTCTCTTCTAATACAACATTTTGTAAAATTGCCAAAATAAAAAAAAACATGTTTTCTAATTTAATATATTGGGATTTGCTTTATCAGGATAAATCTTTTACATTGTATGTAGGTTTTTATTTGAAAAATCACCATTATTAACAAAAGAACATAAATTTTTGTTTATCCCCCTCCTTGGTCAGTATATAATATGTTGAATTGAATTGAAAAACTCAAAAGGATCGGACACAAGTTCAGTAACTTAGATAGTTCTCTTCTAATACAACATTTTGTAAAATTGCCAAAATAAAAAAAACATATATACATGTGGTCTACTACACTTGTACATACATTGTATACATCATAGCAATAGAAAGGTAAAAAAATAAATTCTTTAAATCTACAAATATAATTTAAGATAGTATGAAGGAAAAATGTAAAATTATTTTAAAAAACGACGACATTATTTAAGAAAGTTAAATAGTCTTGAAAAGTTCAGTATTTTGTTCAATAGTAAGAGAATCATCGTCCCATAGTATTAAATGTACATCTATAACATGTATATGATTAAATGACAATAGCTTCTTCATTAAGGAATTTCCTGCTTTTACATAATATTTACAAACAAAGAACAAATGATATGCATCTTCTACATCTTCTAGTAGTCCACACGAACAATTAGGACTGGTTATTAGGTTACAGCGATATAAATCAGAATTTAAAATACAGTTATGTCTTAATCTTGTATGAATTATGTTCAAAAACCTTTTTCCGTAAGAAAAATCTTTCGGAGGTTTTACATTACTATTTTGCAGATAGTTTTTAAAAAATTTTATAGAAGTTGCAATTGCCTCCCTTGTTTTAACACTAAGGGAATTCCACTTTCTAACAGTATCGGGAATAAACGATTTATTATATAGTTCTTATCAGTATTTTGGCAATGGATAATTTAAAGAATTCCGGTTAGTGTATCCTGAAATATTGCCTCTTGTATCAGGTACTAAATTTTGTAAATACTAAGTTACTAAATTATTGTGCATTTTATGCATTGTTATTATTCTTGCTGTATTTCTTCTATATCCCAATGGTCCCCAACCTGATTCCAAATATAATGAATATCTTAAAGCAATAATTGTAAGCCCAGTAACTATTCTTGCAGCAAATAATTGTACTTTTTCAAGATTCTCAATACAGTCGTTGTATCTGTTTTTGTGCATCCAGAACAAATTCAACAGCATATTCAAGTTATGATCTAATATATACATTTGTGGTATTTTTCCACTATATAAACATACAGAGAGATAATATCTTCAATTCTGTATGAAGTTTGTCGGAGGTCAGAGGTCAATACATGGCCGAATCACACGGCGCAATAATATCTATCGTTACTTATAAATATAAAATGACTTGCTTTTCATGTATAAAAATGAACAAAATAAGCAAGGGAAATAATTGTTTTATTAACAACGTGAACAAGTACTTCATACATATTTTGGTGATCGATTTAACCTGTGTACATAGAGAATATACTCAGTATACCAGTCCGATAGAAACAAACATTTGTTTACAAGTTGTATGTCACTTTTGTCAGCTGCACAGTCTCTAACTTTTTTGTTTATCCTTATTTTTGTTAGACCTTAAGTTAAATCTTCATGATATTGCCTAAAACTATATTTTTTCATTAAATTCTACTCACGACAAATGTGTAAATCTGTTAGAAAATATCAAAGCATTGCAATCACGCCACGAACAGCCGAGAAACACCTTGATCGGCGCTGTCGTACTTCAATGTAAACTGTCGCCAGTGTCTCCGTGTTAATATCATAAATATGCCTTTAGTTACTGAAATCGTAGATTGAATGTTTTTGATCAAATTCAATGCTTGATTAGGCTAACTGGCTCGGACAAGTGTCTCAATCCATCGGATCCATCCATCCCTTTCAGGCGACCGAAATTCCTCCAACTTTTTATCCTCGAACGTGTTTCTTGTGTCTTTTCAACATTAATGATCAATTTTCGCAAACAAAAATATTCCCAGATAACAATCTGTTCACAATTACGGATCACAAGTAGCCCTTAACAAAATATTCCCTTCGAAATAGAATTCTAAGCTCGATGAATTCGAAGCGTAACCGCCTTTCAAGCCGATTTACACCTTGCGAACTTTTGACGGAAATCTACGGCGACCGGTTAGTGCAATATTTATATCCGAATATATTTATTTTAAGATTAAATTGTCAATCTCAAATGTGTATATAAGTAATAAATAACAAGTTTATAAACTTCAATGGGAATTGAAGTGGGTCGGTACGCGATCAAATCTTCTGAGAAGACCTTCGGCCTTCACAGGATTTGATCACATGACCGACCCACTTCAATTCCCATTGAAGTTTATAAACTTGTTTTCTATTTCTTAAATAAAAGATTATACATCTAAGATAACATATCTCTTGACACACTAAAATTTTAGTCTTTTTAAGAAGCCCCAGTTTTTTGTATGCTTTCTCTATAATGATAACCAAGCTATATGATAAACGTGATGACTTTAACTTTTCTATCGTCAACTTCCCTTACTTATGCAGCAATATACCTTCATCACCTGCATACGGAGTATATATATCTTAGTTGAGAGCGTGCTCTACGTATGAACAATTTCTTAAACGAGGTAAATTATTGACAAGCAAGTTGATGAAACAAGAATATCAACAGTCTCGTTTAAAGTCATCATTTCGTAAATTCTATGGTCGATACAATGACCTTGTCAGCAAATACAATTTATCATTGAGTCAAATGCTGACTGACGTTTTTCATACCAATTGTTAGTCCATTATTTATACACTGAATTGACGACGGATTTTTTCCGTTATTTTCTGATCATGACAAGGAGCACACGGCGGGTGTGACCGGTCGGCAGGGGATGCTCACTCCTCCATGGCACCTGATCCCACCTCTGATGTTTCGGAGGTCCGTGTTTGCTCTGCTCTTATTTTGTATATTGTTTAATGGACGTTGAGATTGAATACTGTTCGTTATCTCCATATCCTTCTTTAAACCACCGAACATGTATCTCTGCTGGTGGACAGTTTGTCCCCAAGGATACTTGTCGTTCGGTACTTATTCATGCATGAGTACACAGAATAACGAAATGATACTGGCAGGCGCGTCGCCCAGTATAAAAAGGCGTCACTCCTTTGAGTCTATAAGGGACCCAGACTCAAGGAGTTCATTTGGTGTCCCTCGGATTATCCTCAGGGATATTAAACATATGTCATATGTACAGTCTTCAGATTCCCAGTTTTGGTTAAAAAAATAAATAATATACCAAATTGAAAGAGTGTAAAGTTTCTATTACAGATATATTGGATAATTCCTTTTCTGATCCAATGTCTTCGGTTTCAAAATGTTCTGTGCGAAACTGTAAAACCTGTGACATTTTGATAACTGACACTTCTTTCACCAGTAATCTTACTGGACAGAGCTTCTATACCAAAACTTGGGAAAATCTGAACTGCAAATCTTCTAATGTTGTCTACGGAATAGAATGTAATCTGTGTGGACTTATTTATGTCGGTGAAACCAAGGGATCGCTTAACAAAAGAATATCAGGTCATCGATTTCAAATAAATCATGGTGGTCAGCAGCTTTTATATAAACATTTTAATTCACCTGATCATTCTGTTTTATCAATGAAAGTTAGAATTCTCGAAAAGATTTATCACCACACAAATAGTCCGTCATTGAGTACACCTTCCCGTAGACAACGAGAAGAATTTTGGATTAGGAAACTAGGGACAGCCTCTCCCTATGGATGTAATGACAATGTCGATAGTGTTGGAAATCTTTCAAGCCCGCAGTGTAATAATGTAAATGTGATGGGACTTTTTAACAATACTCAGAGACGTAAGCGTAGTCATGGACATCGTTCGTACAATAAACCTGCAATACACGACGTCTCTTTTGATTCATTACTACCTTATGTAAATCAACAGTTAGGTCTACATCATATTCGAACAAAACTTTACTCTGTCCCTTTGAAACTTTTAAATAGTCTTCTTGAAAAGGCCAAGGAATATCCAATTTTAGATTCCTCGTCACCTGAATATAGGCTCGGATCTGTGATTATGGATATTGCATATCATAGGCTTTTTAAACCCGCACGTTTCACGGAAGAAAATGCAGCTAAAACAATCCGTCTTTTCCTTAAACTTCAATATGCCAATAAAGGAATTGACGCGGTTAATATAAGTAATATTCTTAATCACAAAAGGGTCCAGTCTTGTATTTCACCATATTTCAAGTTAAAGACTACACCATGTATTTCCTACAAATATACATCGACCATAGCTCCAAACTTTTCAATTACAAAAACACTTTACATGGCCTGGATATCGACTATCTGAAAAATAATCCCCCTTCGTGTTCATGGTTTTCTTCGCCCTATAACTATAGTCCTGCTGGACACGTTATTACAGGTGACGTAAATATAGTTCGTAATGGACTTTTACGAGGAGCGCTAACTTTTACAGTTGACGCTTACTTTTTACACTAGAGTTATGTACGGTAGCTCTCTTATGATATAAATATTTAGCTAAACATTTAATTAAACGAAAATAATGGGTTATTTCAAAGCACATATAAGTTGTCCTTGAAGAAACGACAACCAACCTACCCTCAACTCCCGGCCTTCACATGTTAGTGCCCCTAAAACAAAACCTATGACCACTAGAAAAGATTTCTTATGCATTATCAATTCTGTACTTCCGTACATGATACAAGTTTAAATGTCCAAGTAAACCGCCAACTGTAGAAGTCAGCGCTTCTCGTAAAAGTCCAATGAGGACCATAGATCACTTATTTTAAAAGGTCTTAAATATAGGGAACCCCGATCCTTCAACTGGGGTCGGAATTTCATAAATATTATGGATTCTGTTGAAAATTACGCCAGACGATTGGCCAGATATGAAAAAGAAGACATTGACACCTTGTCAGAATGGATTAAATGTATCAGATCCATGTTAAAGTCACGTATCAAAAGATTGAGGGGCAAAATGAAAACCTTTTATCCTTCTGTGTTCAATAAACCAGAAGTGAAAAAAGAATTAGATAGATTACACGATCAGTACGTACTGGTTCCTGCCGACAAAGCAGGTAACAATATTGTCTTCGTTTGTAAGGCTCATTATATAAATTGCATTCTAGAAGAACTTGGATTTAATTCTACAAGTGGTAATCCTACTTATACTCATACTTCTCTTTCTAAGGAAGAAATTCTTCAAAATCACCTGTCAGTTTTGAATACTTTTAATATTCCACAGAGCCAAAATGAATTTGAACTACCTTATATATATTGGATTCCGAAACTTCATAAGAATCCTTAGAAACAAAGATACATTGCAGGTTCCAGTAAATGTTCAACCAAGCCTCTTTCGTTACTTCTCACTAAAATATTGACAGTAGTGAAGGAAAAACTTCAAGAGTACTGTGCAACTATATATTCAAGAAGTGGTGTAAATCAGATGTGAATACTTAAAAATTCTAAAGAACTTTTGGACAATTTGAAATCACAAGACTTTACAAAAATCAACAGCTTAAAAACTTACGACTTTTCAGCTTTATACACAACGACTCCCCACGACAAAATAAAATCCAGGCTTTTTGATATCATTGACAGCTCATTCTTCAACAAAAATGGAACTCGTAAATTTACTTACCTCGTCATTGGTCATTTGAAAAATTATTTTGTTAAAACAGATTCTGATTACACACATAAGTACTCTGAAGTTGACATCAAAAAGATGCTTGAGTTTCTGATTGACAATATCTATGTGGTTTTTGGAGACCAAGTCTAACAAAAGTCATTTGGAATTCCCATGGATACAAATTGCACTCCGTTATTAGCAGACTTATTTTTCTATTCATATGACGCAGATTTTATGCAAAATCTTATGCGTGAAAAGAAGAAAACACTTGCTGTGGCCTTCAACTCGACATTTAGATATATCGACGACGTATTGTCAATTAATAATGATAATTTCCATTCCTACGTCGATACGATATATCCTGGTGAGTTTGAGATAAAAGATACCACAGAGTCCGACACTTCTGCTTCATACTTGGATATTTTACTTGAAAAAGACTAATGGTAATCTAACAACCAAGCTATATGATAAACGTGATGACTTTAACTTTTCTATCGTCAACTTCCCTTACTTATGCAGCAATATACCTTCATCACCTGCATACGGAGTATATATATCTCAGTTGATTCGATACGCAAGAGCGTGCTCTACGTATGAACAATTTCTTAAACGAGGTAAATTATTGACAAGCAAGTTGATGAAACAAGAATATCAACAGTCTCGTTTAAAGTCATCATTTCGTAAATTCTATGGTCGATACAATGACCTTGTCAGCAAATACAATTTATCATTGAGTCAAATGCTGACTGACGTTTTTCATACCAATTGTTAGTCCATTATTTATACACTAAATTGACGACGGATTTTTTCCGTTATTTTCTGATCATGACAAGGAGCACACGGCGGGTGTGACCGGTCGGCAGGGGATGCTCACTCCTCCATGGCACCTGATCCCACCTCTGATGTTTCGGAGGTCCGTGTTTGCTCTGCTCTTATTTTGTATATTGTTTAATGGACGTTGAGATTGAATACCGTTCGTTATCTCCATATCCTTCCATGAATAAGATCAGACCATCCTAAGTTGGACGACAAAAGTATCCCAAGATTTGTGTGTTCTGTAACATATTCCAATTAGGAAAATGCTGTACATTTTTTAAATGAAAAAAAGATACTACTTTGGTTTTCTGCGGGTTAATTTTCAATAACCATTTTTTTTACCATTCATCTAGTATTCTAAGATCATTACTAAGATTTTGTTCTATATGATTAATATTATATGAACATTGTTGTAAAGAATTATCATCAGCAAATAATCTACAAACAGATATCATAATTTCAGCCACATCATTTACATACAACAAAAAAAAAACAAGGGGCTAAGTACTGAGCCCTGGGGAGCTTTAACATGTCCTATAGAGGAAAAATGATTTCTATACACTGTTTTTTTGCTTAAATAACTATCAAACCAATCTAGCATATCACCATTGATTCCATATATTTTGAGTTTGTAAATTAAGCCTGTATGCCAGACTCTATCAAATGCCTTCGATAAATCACAAAACACCATACAACAGAATTTACCTTCATCAATACTTTTTACTATATAATGGTATGTTTCTACAAGTTGTTATACTGTGGAATGACCTGGTAAAAAAACCTGCCTGATATTTATAAAATATATTATGTGAATACAAGAAATTGTGAACATGTTTCAAAATGATTCTTTCAAAAATTTTGATTATACAACTCAGCAAAGAAACTGGTTTATAGTTTGAAGTGATGGAAGGGTCATCTTTCTTAAATAGTGGAAGAACATATGCTAGTTTCCAGCAGTCTGGAAATGTTTTTAGTGATAGAGATTTGTTGAATAGTATACACAAAGGTTTAGAGTTTCTTTGCAAGAGTTTAACATTTTATGGCTGATGCAATCATAACCAACGGCTTTATTAACAGGAATAATAGAAATTGTATCAAGGACTTCTTGTTCTTGTATTTTTATATGCGGGAAATTATCCGTACATCTTGACACTATATTTGGGAGCTTCCGATTTCTGTCATCTAACTCTGTAATTGATGTGAAATATTTGTTCAGTAGTTCTATTTTATCTATGTCTGAAAATGCAAAACTTCCATTGCCATTGTTGGCTATAAACTGAATATGTGGAATTTCATTTGTTGGTTTAATGTGAAAAGTATCTTTCAGTAACTTCCAGGATAGTTCTTGATTGTTCAGACTAGAATCCTTAAGATGAGAATCTATATTGTCGTGATAGTTTTTAATAGCAAAGTTTTTACTAAACATGTTAATTTTTCATGTTATAAAACTCATTCCTTGCCTTTTGAAAGTTTTCCTTATCAGATTCTCTTTTGTTTTTTGTGCTATTTTTCTTAGCCTATTGCGAATACGCAAAGTTTTCTTCAGAAGAGAATACATCCATAGTTTATCATTTGGCCTTATGGTAACAGTTTTTTTCAGGTATGCATTGAAGAATAATAGAAACTTTTCCGTGAAGTTTGCTGTTGCAATATCAATGTTTTCTGAATCATCAATAAGGCTATTTCACTTACATTGTACAATTAAATCATTAAGGATTTCTAAATCTGCATGATTTTACATGTAGTTCCAAATTTTACGTTTATATGCCGCATGAACATTTGTATTCCGGTGAAAATATATATAAGTTGCTTTATGATCACTAACTGTATTACTAACTTTTAATGTACCAGAA
Organism: Saccostrea cuccullata; assembly: GCF_032062105.1. NCBI lineage: Eukaryota > Metazoa > Mollusca > Bivalvia > Ostreida > Ostreidae > Saccostrea > Saccostrea cuccullata. Next base: position 14,247 of record NW_026932907.1, read on the forward strand.
TCATGTACAGACCCTGAGACGTGCTACTACCCCACACGCTCGCTGCACGAACGGTACACGAACGCTACACGGTTTGCACGAAACGCTGTACGGTTTACACGAAACGCTGCACGGTTTGCACGAAACGCTGCACGGTTTGCACGAAACGCTTTGCACGAAAGGCTGCACGGTTTACACGAAAGGCTGCACGAAACGCTTTGTACACGTTTCTCACACGCTTTGTGCACGATTCTCGCACGGTTTGGCCTCGGTTTGGATTTTTCTACTCGGAATATCTCGGGCATTTTTACCCCTTTATCATTAATTCAATGAAAATCGCTCAAAAAGCCACATTAAGCAGCTGTTTAAATTAAATTTAGTACACTTGTATTATAAAAACCGATAGAAATATTCAATACTCTGACAGTTGTATACGTAATTAATTGATAAATAATTGTCAGTTCGAATTTATTTATTTATTTATCCAACTGTTTAAAAACGAAATGCCCATATCGTAGATGACTGTTTGATAAAATACAATTTTTATATACAGGTATTAGTCATTCATTTCAATGTAATATTTTTACGAGTATAATTTGATAAATTGATTTAATAAATTGAACACAAATTCTATTTCTCACCGCAGGAATATAAACTCATTGATTTTTAATAATATTGATTATATTGCATGTGTTTGATTTCCGTAGGCGGATTATTTTTTGTGATTTTGATTTTAAATTATAAATTAAATTTGCCTATATACTCTACTAACGATTATTTAAACATTTTTAAAGATTTTTTTTTTACGCAAGCATTATCAATAGGAGGGAAACCGGTAAAGGGGGGGGGGTTAATGTGATCTATTAATCTATTCTATTCTCTTTTTACATGAAGCTTATCAAATTACATCAGTATACCCATCATACTGTAAAATCCTTCATTTCAAAACAGGACTAAAGGTATGTTTGTATGTGTACATTTATTAATAGTCGCGGCATTTGACTATACATTGTACATACAATAAAGATCGATCTTTATACCGGTACTCAGGTATATTACAAGAAAACTGAAATATCTTAGATGAAATAAAAAGTACGTGATTTATTAAACAAATAATATACAATTATTCATGATTTACTCCTAAACTTTTCTTACATGATATTCATAAAAAGACTATACCAAATCAGTTCTGTTTATTTTACTGTTTACGGCTAGAAATTCGGATTTACAAATAAAAGATGAAATCCGCTGATTTATAAGTTGTACCCATCAAATATTTATAGAACCATTTTATTTTAAAAAAAAATAAAATCCAGTCGTAATTTCCAGGTGTCATTAAGCCGTGAACTCAACATGTACATATAGCAAAACAGGTTTTCATTTGCAATGCCCTCGGAGCCCGTGATCGCTGTTGTAAATGACCTTTTTATCCACAACTTTTCCACTAATAAAAGTCACTTTCACAATATGAAAAGCCTTTCCGTAGCTTGTTCTTGTTACTTGAAAACTAGTGAAGACACGAGAACTTGAGTTGAGTGAAAATGTCATTTATTGACCTCATGTTTGCGTAAAATCAAATTAATTGAGCACTCGATCCCGATCAAGCCGAACCCGATCCAAACATGAGTTCGATCCCGATCCAGTCGACCCCACTCTTTTTACATTAAAAATCAATAACAACTGGAATTTTAATCTAAATTTGTCAAAAACAATGTAAAAAAGATTGTATATAAATCATTTTATGAGACATAAAATTGTATTGATCACAGTTGAAAGGCGGAAAGAAGATTCCAATACATTTATAAGGGGTGTATCTGCGCATACATTTAACAACGAATTTAAACAAGAATAGAAAATAAAGCATTTAATTAAACTAACATTAGATTGAAAGCTACAACAAAAAATGAAAGACTGAACTGTCTAGTAATTTAATTTACCCCCCCCCCCCCTCTCGTTTATAAAGATATGGTCGTCAGTGCACGTGAATTAAAATGATAAAATCCATTATTTTTTACAATAATGAGCAACAAGTTTTATGTATTAAAAGATATTAACTGACACATTGTTTCAAATGTAAAGACAAGAGCGGAGTCCTGATATATTTTTGATTTGAATTTAAAAAAAAGAATATTACCGGTATTTCTTTCTTTCTTTGAGAAAAAATGTTTAAGAGGCCACGATCGCGTTGATACATGTAGTATATTGAATACAATGCCCTTAAAATTGTTGTACATAGCTGATTTATTTGAACACATTTTCTATAGAAGGAAAAGAAATCAAACAAATATAAATCATACATTACCGTTTAATTTCATTTTGTTGTTCCATTTTTTTGGTTTTTACTCCTATAATATCACAAGCATAACTAATTCATTTATAAAATACTAATAGAATTTTACATCCTGACCAATCGATAGCCATATTTAAAATGAAATGACTTCCGAATGAATCTTACACGATTCTTGCACGAAAGTCGCACGTTTCTCACACGGTTCTTACACGAAAGTCGCACGTTTCTCACACGCTTTTCGCACGCTCGCTACACGGTTTGCACGAAACGCTTTGGAGCTTACACGAAACGCTGCACGGTTTACACGAAACGCTACACGATTTGCACGAAACGCTGCACGGTTTACACGAAACGCTACACGGTTTGCACGAAACGGAAAGCGCACGAAAGCCACACGCTTTTTTGGGGTAGTAGCACGTCTCAGGGTCTGTACATGTATATTGTCACTAATAATGGTAGGATCTATAAGGGTTTCTGTATTGCAGGTAATTCTAATAATATGTTGACAAAGTGATATCATGAAAAAGTTTATTGCAACGATACCATTGTTAAAGCCTCTGAGTATTTCTACAGAAAATTGTCTTTTCCCCACATATTGAATAAATATATGATGTTTTCACGTTTAGTCAATAATAATTGTATTTACTTTAGTTTGGTTCCTAATCACTGTCTGTCTCCATATGAGTGAATAATTCTCGAGAGGGCGTAAAATAACATACAATCAATCAACCTAATGACTGTCTGACGACATATAACACATGTAGAGAGAGAGAGAGAGAGAGTAAAACTGTTAAAATGCCCGAGAAAAAACACGTTCGCACGGAACAAAGAATTAAATCCTCTAATACGAATTATTAAAATTTTGTATGTTTTAATATTATAATTTTGTATGTTTTAATACATAAGTTTACGATTGAAGACTTACCATAAGCTTCTGTGTGAATCACAAGCAAAAATAACAAGGCGATGAGGCGAAGCATTTCAAAATGCTCTTCTAGAAAATAATAAAAATATAAACTAAAAAAAGGTTCAAGTGGTATATGCTCACATAAATCTCCGATTCCGTTTGTTGACATTTATGAACTTAAATAAAAAACTTTATTTATGGATTGATAATTATGATCCTGTTGAACCCTCGTTATAAATGCAGCCCCTATCTTCAAGGTACAGGTACTAAGATAAATATATTCATTTTTATGCTAGGGGAAAACTATGTATATAATTGAAAGATGGTGATTTCTTCCTTTTTTCTAATACCTGCGAGGTATTAGTAATTAACCAATTAATTGATTTTTTTTGTCTTCTTATTACTTGAATCTTGAAAAATAATTACACTGGGATATTTTTTTTTACATGTTTAACAGAGTAAAGCTCGAAAGCAGAATGGCAAATAAAACTGTAAATTTAAGGGAAAATGTTCTTTACGATATCTTTAAGTTCCCCCGTCTCCCCTCCTGAGTGACAATTAGTTCCTAGTAAATGAAATTTTTATAACAAATGAAGGGAAAAAGTTGATAAAAATTGATAAAAGTTTACAAAGCAATACCTCTCTTTGTGTTTAGAACAATGAAAAGGTGAAGGAAACAGGGTGTCAATTTTTTTTTAATATCTGCAGACAATGCCAAAAGTTTATATTTATATGTCCGTTAAAAACAAAACCAGGCCTAACAAAATAATTTTTTGCAAGTTCCTTCACTAATATAGTAAATAAAAAAAATATCAGGAGGCAAGTGTATTTTATTCAGAAACATCACGAGGTACAATTCATTGTCTTTTTTTTTTTAATATGAATAGAAAAAAATAATTAGTTTAATTATAAAATTGCACTCAAATAGGGAGAAAAAGTCCATTAATTGTATAACAAGATAATGATAGGGAAATATTTATTTTAGTAGGTACCGAACGTGAAACGGTAGCCCTTTAGTCCATACCCTCAAATATGAGAATCATCATTATTGTCCAATTAAAAACATACTATTTATAACCGAGATATCAAAGGTAGGTAAAGATAAATGTAGAAAGCAGTTTCATGTAACACGTATATTCAAATTGTCACGTTTATGACGATTTTAAAATCCTTTTAAATCAAACCTTGTGTTATCTTAAAATGGGGGTAAAGCACTACAAAAGGCACTTAGACAAAATAACATTTGAATAAAACTAAGTGCTTCAGGATGTGAAGAGGATAAATATCTTCCGTGTTGGGTGTAATGGGAGCTCATTCGACTATCTAATCTCATAATAATAATGTAATAAAACACTTCTCATTAATTGCACTTAGTCAACCATTTATGTAAATACTAAATATGTTTAAACATCTCGAATCAATACTTTACTGAAATTTCTGTATGTTTGTCTTTTCTGTACGTTATCTCTGTGGATTTTATGGCCGTTGAGTAATTGTCATCATCTTATTTAATAAAGGTATATTGATATACTAGTATCTGGATCCACATTGATAAATTTAAATAAGCTCTAACAAATATTTCCAGTCCCTTTTTGTACCGACAACAAATACCGAACTATGGAAGAAATCAAATATAGATTTTTAATGTTCTTCATGTTTTAACAATTATGTATGAAGAGAAGAACAAGTCACATCTTTTTTGTCTCACAGCTGACATGTGAATATAAAATGAGAAATCATATTAATAATTCATTTTAACAGCTAAGAGGGGACAGCAATAATAGAACCCCCCCGCACACATACATGTACAAAGCATATTACGGTGTTATACCCTGTGTGCCTATACATGTAGGTGTGAAAGACAAAAAAAAATTACTCACTGAAAATAAAATTATATCTAAACATTTTAAAATATGTTTTCTATTCATTGTTAACTCTTATTTCTGAATAATAACATAAGAAGCTATGTTTTACTGAACTGATTATAATGTTTTAGCTCAGAAAAAAATACCTTGTTAATAATTCCGGGTAAAAGCACGGGAATTCATTTACCAAGTTCAAGTTCCGGACATTTACTAATCCGTCGTGCAGTAGTGTCACCCTTAATGTTGTACAAGGAAGTGTTGTCACACAAAGGATGAGTCTAGAGACAGGCTAAATGTAAAGGGAAGTTAACACCACCACCCCCCCCCCCCCCGAGTATATAATGTATATAAATTTATAACCTTCTTATCTTCTCTTCAAGATAAAGTTAAAAAACAGCTTAGAATTTAATATGTGTGTTTAGATTATTTGAAAACTTATTTACCTAACCTATATTTCATTGGTTAGGAAAACATTTCGGTGCGTTTATATCAAAATAAAGCCGTTGAAAGCTTTTTAGGATACTGATAGTGTGTACTTTTATAAACTGATTATCAAAAATAAAGCAGTGTTACTTCAGTTTAACGTCTGAGGCTAGTATTATTTCATTTTGTTTTTACTTAACTCTTTTTTTTAATTTAGCGTGAAATTTTGCTTTTGATTTTTTTACCTATAACAGCGACTCTGTTTAAAAAGTCGTACTTTGCACAAAACGTATAATGTATATTGAAAATTACCGATTAAATTGTTATTTGTTTTTTAAAAATGTATTTGTATCAGCTATATGCAAGCTTAGGTTATAATAATCAAGACTAAGAAATAAAACTGTAATGAATAATTAAACCATGCTACATACTGCAATTTTTTTGTATGTCTTGCTTGTAAAAAGATATTATATCACATATCTTTACAAATAAACACTCGTAACAGGTAAATAATTAAAGCTATTAATAATGTTTTACTTTTAAAATATTATTATGAATTTTGTTAAGTGTCTGCAATTTTTAATTTCAATTTACGACTAAATTACAGCATCCATGAAAATATGATAGCTTTGTCTTTTTTTAGGAAAATTTTTGCTCGAGTTCCTTAAATCCATGTTTAAATCGCTTCTAACGGAAAGGTAGCATACTGTCTTAACTCTTGAAAAATTCAAAAATAATCGCAACCCTGCTTTAGTATTCCTTACAAAAACCTGTTTAAAGATTTTGTTAGGCACTTTGGAAATGTTTGTTTCATTAAGGGTTAGGCTAATATGTATTTAGGAGTTGATTTTCATAGGGTTGAAATCTGTAAGAAAATTCAATTAACCCGGCTTGTAGCTTGGAAAAAGAAATAACGATTTAGTGTAAATTGTAATGTTTGCTATATTATTAATTTGTTTGTAATATCCTGGGGCATAACAAGAGACTGAAGGATGTCTACTACCTATTCTCGCTTTTTAAAAATCTCAAATCCACCTATTCCCACGGCTGCATTTCATTTCTGGAACTTTTGTGTAATTATCAACTTTTCATTTCCGACATTTTTTAGTTTCCATTTCCGACATTTTTTTGGTTTTCATTTCCGACATTCTTCAGATACATGTAGTACCTTAAGTAACAGATTTGAAGACTTTACCTATGAACAACATAAAGAAATAAATCATAAACTACTGAACTCCTATTTCTGAGTTTTGTGAAATTATATATATCAATAAAGCGTCTTTGAATATGGAAAATGCAGACCACTACCTTCATTAAAATATTTACTCTGCGCAGATGTGAAGCAGAAAAATTAAAGTTTTGTGTAGAGCAGTATAATATATATCAACCGGAGTAAAAACTCGATTAGAGTACATCAAGTGTCTTGGTCACAAGTTTGGTGCTGTCACTGACATTAATTTTAGTTCACATTAAATATGGTTGAAAAAATTGTATACTCATTGAACTATTTTACCTAGATTTCCAAAAATGAAATGCAACGATTCTCACTTGCAAATAACATTAGATGTTAAGGAAGCTCTAAACTCTGACAGAAACTGTTTTTTGGACTCAGGGGAAAATATATCATATAAAGATCACAAAAAAATCACAAAAAGAACAGTTCATTAGAAGTAGGTAATTATAGACCGGTTAGTATTCTTAGTGTTGTTTCAAAAATTTTAGAGAGATCTGTTCATATGCAACTTTCAAAATTCTTAGATCGTAATAATATCTTATATGAGTTTCAATCTGGTTTTAGAAGTAAGTACTCCACTGAATCTTGTTTGATACATTTATTTGATTTTATAAGAGATAATACTGCAAAGGGATTATATACTGGAATGGTTATGCTTGATCTGCAAAAGGCATTTGACACTGTTGACCATGACATACTTTGTAAAAAACTAAAAGCAATTGGTGTTCAATCTGTTGATTGGTTTTTATCTTATTTGTCTGAAAGAAAACAGTTTGTTCACAGTAATGGAATTTCTTCAGATGCTGGTATTATCACTTGTGGTGTACCACAGGGCAGTATTCTAGGCCCTTTATTATTTTTAATTTACGTTAATGATATGGTTACTAGTGTTGACGCAGATTGTAAACTTATTTTATACGCTGATGACAGTGCCATTATATTTGCACATAAAGATCCTGATTTTATATCAGAAAAGCTTGGTAAAGTTTTAGAACAGACTTCGCACTGGCTTGTTGATAATAAATTATCGTTACATTTAGGTAAAACTGAATGCATTTTATTTGGTTCCAAAAGAAAGCTTCAAAATGTTGAAAAGTTCCAGGTTGTATGTAATGACCATAACATTGATTGTAAAGAAAAAGTTAAATATCTTGGAGTTTTGATCGACAGATGTTTAAGTGGTGAATACATTGTTGAATCGATTGTCCAGAAAGTAAATAATAGATTGCGATTTCTGTACCGACAAGCCCGGTTTTTAGATACTTTTTGTAAAATGACTCTGTGTTCAGCATTAATACAATGCCATATTGATTACGCCTGTAGTGCTTGGTATGCAGGACTATCCAAAACTTTAAAGAAAAGGTTACAAATTTGTCAAAACAAGATGGTTCGTTTTATTTTGAATTTAGGTCCTCAGGCAACTGTTAATTACGAAATACTTAGTCAATTAAATTTATTAAATATTCAAGATAGAGTTTCTCAGCTTAGACTCAACCATGTTTTTAATATTTTTCAAGGAAAAGCCCCTTCTTATCTTAATGAACATTTTATACTTCGGTCAAATTTTAGTAGCTATCATACTAGATCAGTCTCAAATGCAGATTTTGTCGTTCCAATAACTAAGCAAAAACAATCTGAATCATTTTATTTTAATGGAATCAAAGACTGGAACATGTTACCAGCACAAATTAAACCTGTTTTAAACACTGGAAATAATTTTGCTTTTAAAAGAAATGTCAAGAAATTTTTATTAGAAAGGGGAATTGCCCAGTGTCAAAGTCAAGTTGTGTTTTATTAGTTTTCATTATTAGTATAAGTTGTTCCAATTACAATCATGTGAATATTTGGTATACATTCACAATACACTTCATTTTTAAGGATCTTTGTGTTGTCAACTTGATCCCATATCTTAGCTATAGTATTTTAATTTTATATTTATCTGCTTATATTATTTAACATCCAATTAATATACATGTTTGAGTATAAGGACCCCATTGGAAATAAGCCATTGGCTTTCATGGGTTATCCTTGGTATACAAATACAATCTTATGTGAATCATATTTATAAATTCATGTCTTTTAAAAATGATTGATTCCGATATTTTATATCAATTATATTGTTTAATGCCATCTTTTATATATATATATATCTTAAATTATATTGTGAATATTGCAACGTATGTGTAGTATACCAAATAAATAAATATCTAAAGATATGCATATTGAGACTTTTTCATTCATTTAGAACATAGGGTACGTGCCTTATTTGCGCATGAAAAATGTTCAAAGACAAGGGACTATTTAAAGTAGAAATCACTGTTGTTTACTTACGATGGAAAAATTTAATGAAAATAAATATCTAAATTTCTTGCTCTTGGTCTTACTTAATGCTAAAAATATTTTAATCTAGTCTAAGTTATGTAATTAACGGTAAATAACAATTTCTTTAATCATGCATCTAAGGGCAGATCACTCTAACTGAAAAAAAAGAGTACCCACTAAATAGAGCTTTTTAGTGTGCAGTGTTTAGAGCGTCCTTAAGATAGCTAATTCGCTTTAACGATAATTATTCTAATGAAAGAAAAAGTGAGCGAGCTCACTTACCCCACTCTCCCCCAAAAGTCAAAGTGCTGAAATTCCCGGAAAAAATAAAGTAATTGTAATTTCCTGGAAATATGCACATGTACACAGTGTGTCCTAATTATCTTCAAAGTTTGACGAAATTTTGTGCAGCGGTTTATGAGGAGTTGCGCTGACAAACTGTTCATCTCTATATTCAAGACATAGCCAAAAATCTAAGGGTAAAAGTGCTGAAATTTCCGGAAATATGAACGAATCGCAATTTCCTGGTGATATGCACATTTACACAATGTTTTCTAAATATCTACAAAGTTTGACAAAATTGTGTGCAGCGTTTATGAGGAGTTGCGCTGACAAACTGTTCATCTCTATATTTAAGATATTGCCAAAAATCTAAGTGTAAAAGTATATACGGAAATTCCCGGAAAAATAAAGAAATCGATATTTCCTGGAAATGCATATGCACATCTACACATTGTGTCCTAATTAAGAAATAAATAACAAGTTTATAAACTTCAATGGGAATTGAAGTGGGTCGGTCACGTGATCAAATCCTCTGAAGGCCGAAGGCCTTCTCAGAAGATTTGATCACGTACCGACCCACTTCAATTCCCATTGAAGTTTATAAACTTGTTATTTATTACTTATGAATACATTTGAGATGGACAATTAAATATTAATTAAGATATATTTGGATATAAATATTGCACTAACCGGTCGCCGTAGATTTCCGTCAAAGGTACGCAAGGTGTAAATCGGCTTAAAAGGAGGTTACGCTTTGAATTCGTCGGGCTAAGAATTCTATTTTGGAAGGGAATGTTTTGTTAAAGGCTACTTGTGAACAGATTCTTGTCTGGGAATATTTGTATTTGTGAAAATTGATAATATGCTGAATATACACAAGAAACACGTCCGAGGCTTGATGATAAAAAGCTGGAAGAATTTCGGTCGCCTGAAGGGGATTGATGGATTCGATGGATTAAGACACTTGTCTGAGCCAGTTAATTTGAAGTCAAGTATTAAATGTGATCAAAAAACATCTAATCTACGATTTCAGTAACTAAAGGCATCTTTATTATGTTAACACGGAGACACTGGCGACAGCTTACATTGAAGTACGACAGCGCCGACAGAGATGTTTCTCAGCTGTTCGTGGCGTGAATGCAATGCTTTGATATTTTCCAATAGATTGAGTAGAATAAATGAAAAAATATATAGTTTTAGCCTATATCACAAAGATTTGACTTAAAGTCTAACAAAAATAAGGATAAAAATTAGAGACTGTGCAGCTGACACTTATAAACATAGGCTAGTTTCTATCGGTTTAATTCTCTATGTACAAAGGTTAAATCGATCGCCATAAATGTTTAAAGTTCTTGTTTATGTTGTAAATAAAACAATTATTTCACTTGTTTATTTTGTTCATTTTTATACATGAAAACTATTGAAAAGAAAGTCATTGTATATTTATAAGTGACCGTTGATATTATTGCGCTGTGTGATTCGGCCATTGATTGACCTCTGACCTCTGACAAACTTCGTAAAGAATTGAAGATATTTCCTCTCTGTATGTTTATATAATGGAAAGATACCACAAATGTATATATTTATCTGCAAAGTTTGACGAAATTCTGTGCAGCAGTTTATGAGGAGTTGCACTGACAAAAAACAGGACAGACTGACTGACACTCTGACTGACTGACTGATGGACTGACTGACGGACGGGTCAAAAATACTATACCTCACGCAACTTGTTGCGTGGGGTATAATAATTAAATCCCTTCTTATATTTACCTGTATTTTTTTTTTACTTTTTAAGACAGACATTTTTGAGAAATGCACTTTTGTCTTGATTTTAAAACATATAATAAAAATAAATATTTATAGAGAAAAGGCATTTAATATGTGGATTCTTGAATGAATAGATTAATGGGGAAAGTCTTATTTAATTCCTTTAAAAATACATTTTTCTTTCAAATATTGCTAAAAATTCTGAGTTATTATTTTAAAAAGCAAATATACCAGTCCTGTCCTCTATAGGTGTTTGTATGTTTTCATAGGTTATTATTTTTTTATACAAAAATTCCACCTATTCCAACTGGAAATCTTACCTTTTCCTACATGATTTTCAAAAAGTGGGAAGGTAGAATAAACCGCTTGAAGTGGTTCCAGTCATGTGCGACCGTGTGAAATGGAGATGTTTGAGTGCATGAGAATTATTTTCTAATTTCAGCATAGTAGACCTTGACCGCTAGACACTGAATTGATGCCACCAAAACCAGATAGAACTTTCCAGTTATTATTCAATTATATTAATTTTGTCTTTCTCTCTAGAGTAACTCATCATTTTAATTGTGTATTCCATTGTTCTTTAAAAAATGCTTGTTTTATACCAAATCGTCAATTGAAAACTGGACCTTACACTGTCCACGCCAAAATCCAGATCGTGTAGAAAACACCAATTTGTAAACCGATAATAGATTATTAAACGAAGTACCGATGTGAATTTCTACCGGTTATGCATGGAACAAAAAAACAAAATTAGCCAGACTGTTGGTTTACAAAGCTTCACCACGACAATTGTCTGTGTACAATCTGCAACATCACCCCGTGCACCTCACAGTCTGATGTTAAGAATGCCATGGGTGAATCACAAAGCACACCGCAAATGCTACTAAGTATACTGAAACGCAAAAGAAACGCAACAAGCAGTAATCTGAAATTTGTTTGAATTTTTTATCTTGTGATTAAAAAAAAAAAGAATACAGTAAGGCTAAACTCACTTTTCAGAATATCAGAGATTTGATAAAAATGTTAAATGTTTATCTTTTAACTTTACTGGTTAACATATGACCTTTAAAACACCCCCTCCCAACCAGTCCATTACAACGTGCAAGATTGTCCTAAACAACATTAGCAGTTTAATTTCTACGATACAATAGGTTAATCAATATTAACTTCTTAAAAAGTCACATATTATTTTGGTCAAAAGAACAAAACAAATCTTATAGTAAGTCTAAAGTATAATCAAGTATAACCCCCTCCCCTCAGACAGGAAAAAATTACACGTATTTTACCTGTTTCGAGAAAATCCACTTGTTTGGAATGTTAGTATGTGTACACTAGATCATTTAAATTTCAAATATTCTAAACGGCCGTTATCTGTTTGCATGCGCAGGGGTCGGGGTGCATCGATCTATTTATTTTAAATGTTCCATGTTATTGACAAAAACTTCTTTACCTGAAATAACTTGTTACCAAAAACCAACAGCTTACAAGGTTATTGGCGTGATTTAAAAGACTTTTTGATCCTCGTTTATTTAGGGAACATGCAAATAGCCTTAAATAACATACATGTATTAACGGGTTTTTTCCTTCCTCGTTCTTTTCTTTTGTCGCGTTAAAGACGCATTTCTTTCTAATTTGTCACGCCACGTATCTTAGTTTACTTTAAGAACTTTCTGCGCTTCTCATAAAACATGCGTTTTAAATTTAATTCTAATTTTTAATAGCTGCACCAACATTTTAAAATAGAAACATTTTTACAAACTTTGATATCTGTTACATCGACCGAGAAAGAGCGAAATGTTTCAATCAACCTTTAAATTATTCGTAGAAAGGGTATGTGGGAGGGGGTGGACAGGAGCTGCACAGGAATCTCTCAACTAACTGACCATGAACATTCATTTGAAACTCAATGAAAAACATACAAGCCTATTTTACTGATTATGATATTAACTTATCTCTAAATGAGAATGACGTCTTTTTGGCCGCATAATATACACTGCACACAATTTTAATAAATGCATGGTGCGTTAAAGGTCATACGAAACGGTTCATAACACTAGGATATTACTTTTTAAGGATATCCGATCCTCAGCCAGGAAGGATAACTTCAAAAATTATTATTTAATTTGAAATGCATCAAAATGAAGCTTGAAAATGAATTTTTTTCATGCAAAAATTTTCATTTTATTCATCTTTATAAGATTCAAGGTTTTAGGAAGTCTTAGAAAAGATCTTATAAAAGTTGACATTTGTACCCTGTAAAAGGAAAAAAAATAAAGTACAGATTTAGAGAAATAAGATTTTCTTGAATTCAGCCTTAGATACCAATGCTTATTAGCATGATATGAAATAAGAAGTGATTTGTGGTGTCTTCCAATGATAGCAAAAGTTTTTTACACTATGTATGATAGAATACATCACGGAAATAGAAGACAAACAAGATGTGTTTGTGAAACACTATGCGCCCGGCGGCAATAAAATTTAAAACCATGTTTTTATAGCATATAGGTCACAGTCAAGGTCACAAGGTCATTGATCTTTTCATTTAAAAGAACTTGATTAGTGAAGTATGCATACCAAATATGATATCTCTATCTCTCATGATTCAAAAGTTATGGTGAAGGTTTAAAAAAGCTATCTTTTGCATAAAGGACACAGTCAAGGTCACAAGGTCATTGACCTTGGTGTCGTGTGAAAGTGCTTAATTAGTGGAGTATGCATGTCAAACATTTAGTCTTTATCTTTCTTCGTTCAAATGTTATGGCGAAGGTTAAAGTTTGCCGACAGAAAAGCTATATTTAGCGTACAGGTCACAGTCAAGGTCACAAGTTCATTGACCATGGTGTCATTTAAAAGAGCTTAATCAGTGGTGTACGCATACCAAATATGAAGTCAATATCTTATATAATTCAAAAGTTACGGAGAAGGTTTAAGTTTGCAGAAAAAAAAACTATTTTTAGCATATATAGTCTTTATCTTTCTTCCTTCAAAGGTTATGGCGAAGGTTAAAGTTTGCCGACAAAAAAACTATATTTAGCGTACAGGTCACAGTCAAGGTCACAAGGTCATTGATCATGGTGTCGTTTAAAAGAGCTTAATCAGTGGTGTATGCATACCAAATATGAAGTCAATATCTTATATAATTCAAAAGTTACGGAGAAGGTTTAAGTTTACAGAAAAAAAACTATTTTTAGCATATAGGTTAAGTCAAGGTCACAAGGTCATTGACCTTGGTGTCATTTGAAAGAGCTTTATAAGTGGAGTATGCATAACAAATATGAATTTCTCTCACCTTCATGGTTAAAAGTTATGGCGAAGATTAAAGTTTGCAGACAAACAGAAAAACAGACAGACAAACAGGACAAAAACAATATACGCCTCCGATTTTTCGATCCGGGCGCATAAAAATACCAAATTAGTATAAAAATCATGACAATTTCTCCGAATGCCTGGATACCTATCTTTTTTTTAACCTAAAATATATTTGTTGATCAATTTCCAATTAGAAAGTGTATTTCTGATATTCCAATTCGCTTTTTCTGCAAAAATACGGAGATTTGACATTTTTCCCTATATAATATTATTAACTTTAAACGTTAACTTTAAAGAAATACATAGTTTAAAGTCATAATTTATTGATTTTCATTTTTCCTAACATCATGATGAAGTAAACAGTGATTGAATGAATAAAATTTGAATCTTATATAGTAATTACTGTGTATGAAATTCAAGTGGATGTGAAAAAATGTACAAGTCTGAGAGTGCGTACCCTTAATATTGAATTTAATTATGCGGGCTCGGTAATTTTCAGCAGGACTGACAGACTTTTTGAATAGTCAGCCCTGCTGGTCCACCTTTTTTAATTGATAAGCAAATCATCAATATTCTTGTATTAAAATTTATTCAACTGTAAATGCTATTTGACAGCGTCTATATTCACATAATATATTACTCAAGGACAGAATTGCTCCCTCTCTGGACATCTCTCTCTTTCTTTCTCTCTCTCTCTAGATTGAAGTGTCAAAAAACGACAATAAATTACACATGAAAACATTCTAAAATCTTTCAAACATGCAACAGGATGTTAAAAGACAAATCTTATCTTGTCTGATAATCATATTCTGAAAACGTTTTACATTTGGCTGTATATTCTTTTTAGCAGCTTTAGTGGAACGCAGCAACCGCTAAATCAAGTACAACGCTTAATGTCTTGCACATATACACATAAATAGGAAAATGAAGAAATGCGCTAAATCAAATCTACGCGAACTTATTCAAAAGTCAATTTCCGCTAAATATCGTACACGCTAATACATTTACAGTTTTCATGCTAGGATTTAGTCAAGATAAAAGAATTACGCTGCAAAATACATGATCGTTGAATAAAATTTTAGTACTGAACGTAGCCATTGGGTCTTACTGACGTCATAAGCAAAGGGAGATAAGCCACGCTATTTGATATTCATTTTTTCAGTCAACTAATTTTGATCGACTCTGATGCCTCTATTTTGCGTAAAAAATCCAAAATGTAATTTCAGGCTTATTAATATTGCTCAGATGAACTCATTTTCGTATACAAACCAGAGCTCAGGATATTGTTTCGTATGACCTTTAAGGTTTTTTTATTGCTCTAGAATAGATACCATGCAAATGCCTCACATGGTCACGGAATGCTGTAATAACAAAGCTATTTAAACATTGACACTGAACCCTATTACACCCCAGCTTGAATAGAGGGAGGGTATATAATGTTTGGGATGTATATCCTTCTGTCCGTTTGTCTAACACGCTTTAGGGTACCCATCACTATCCGCAACTCCTTCTATCCCTTTGAATAAAATGAAACTCCCAGGAATTCTTTATAACATACTCAGTAATGCAGTTGGGCATCTTTTACTTTTCTTTTTCGTCTGACTCTTATTTCGGGTTCCTCAAAGAAAATCATTACGACCGTATGGGGGTTGGGGTTGGGGGAGGTTATTACATGTCTTTAGTGAGCTCAAGTGCTCACAATACCTTTAGTATGAATGAGTAAAATTTTACGTGTTTCACAAAATCCATTTAAAACACACATATACCTATAGAACTATGTACACAATTATTTTATAAGACACCAGAGTTCACAAGCCTATTTCATATGCCATCAAATGAAAATTCTAACACTTAGATAAATAAGTTATAAAATAAGTCTTCTGACTTGCCCACTAGCCCCCTATCCCATTTTTACATATGTACTTCACAAATATGTACATATTTTTGTTTTTGACACAAGTTCACTTTTCAAGGATATTGCTGACGATGGTGACATTTAATTTTAAAAAGATATATACTTTTGAGTGATATTTCTTCTCATCTGTGTTGTAATTTCACTTTGGCTTCAGTTGCAACTTCTTGATTCTGCAAAAAAAAAATCCAGAAAGAACTGAGAAGATGCGAGACAAAAAGTTCGCATTCATGTGGTAAATTAAGATTTAAGCTTAAAAAGCAGATACGTGTACATGTACATGTAAGTCAAAAACCGTTAATATTAGGTTGAATATGTAAATAATTATAAACAAATTACAGAAATACGTTAAAAAAGGATGAACTTACAGCATATGAAGTGTAAATTAGAAAGATTTAAAATATATGATTTAAGTGTAATTTATTTTAGATAAATGTGTAAACATTAAAGTTCATTGTTGACAATTATAAAATAAACTGTCATTTTAACAAATTCGATCGTTAAATATTGAAGTATAAAATTTCCGAGTATCTCCTATACGCTTCCGTATTTTTGTAATTCGCTATAAATACTGTGCCGGTTTGTTAAATATCTTTTTTCTCTGACATGCTTAATTTTCATATAGGAGGCAATTAAATATAATGAATGAATAATTTCCCAATCATTTATGTTTTTCAGTTATTTGAATTCTTAAGTCTGCTTTACACGGTAATGCAAGTTGTATACAGCTTGTCGTATACAGCAAGATATCACTGTGTGAAATACGCTATTACTTGTATTATACGACTTTCTAAAGTCGTATAGACAGTTTTTGAAGTAGAGCATGTTCCTATCCTGTACGACAAATCGTATACGACGTAATGGATCCAACCAATGAACGGCTTGGGTTTTTAATTTATTCATAAATTACTGGTCAACGATAAAGACATGTACAATTTAAAGTACACGTACGTGTACCTGCAACAAATTTAGAATTATTTGGTAAATATTTATACGTATCGAATCAACTAAGAGATATAAAATCAATATGCAGATGATGAATGTATATTGATGTATAAGTAAGGGAAGTTGACGATTGAAAAGTAAGTCATCATGTTTATAGTAGAGCTTGGTTGATAGCTTACCATTAACGTTCAAGTAAAATATCCAAATATTAAACAGACGTGTCAGACTCTGTGGTATCTAATTTCAAGCTTATTGGGATATATCGTATCGACATAAGAATATCATCTGTCTTCTTTTTCTCTGTAAACCATATATAGCAGTTTTTAAGTCTATGGATGACATACGACTTAGATTTTTACATGTAGATGTTTTTCTGTTTAGTGGACAAAGGTACGTTTTAACTTTTCTTGCTGCTGAAGTATCAGGGTCCTCGATTCGTCGTATTTTTCCAATGGATTCAACGCTCCTGCGTTTTTGCATCTATGCAAAAGTTATCGTTTCGTAAGATTGACGAATAACTAAAGCACCAAATATTGGACCGACCTTGGATCATTTAATTTCACCACTTCGTCACACAACCAAACGTCCGTGGCTCCAGCTTTCAGTAAGGTTTTATCAATAAGCAAATGTTTACTCACATATTTCGACTCGATAAGTCAAGCGAAATTGGTAAAAGGCACCATCCGTTTACAAAATCGATGTAATACTAGCTTTCTAATTGAACCTACTATCAACTTAATTTCATTTCTAACAAGCTGGATTTATCCATTCCATTTTCATTCTTTATTTGTGATGTAATATCCCGACACCTGCATATGATGTTTGAGACTTCAAAGGATGACTGCACTTGCAACTGATGATTTGCGAAATTAGCGCCAAAAAAACTTTCAAAACAGACATTTTTCTTTTAATAGCAGAAATGATCAACATCTAATCTAAAACTTTACTTAATTACAAGTTATAAAAGTATGTATACGTATCTACGATGTACAAATCTCTTTTCTGAGGCTGGGGTCATCAAAAGTTCTTCAATCTCCGTACGGTAATGAGATTGTCCACACTTTTTTACTGGCTTTATACATAACCAGCACATGTTTGTCTATTATTCTCCTTTTAACAGTAGTTGTATAATTGGATATGTAATGTTGTGTTAAAAGGAAATTAATAGACAAACATGCTCTCATTTTTAAAAGGTGAAAAAACGGCTACTTCTTACACTCGCTTTCTTGTTGTAACTAAGGGCTGTGACACGTTGAATATTATAATTCATTCCTCTAGTAATTTTGTGAATACTAAATTCCCTCACGTGACTTACTGATAGCATGTTTTAAGATAAGTAGGACACTGTACTCGAACACGTCAAGTAGTCAGCAATCGATTTAAAGTATTCTTTACTAACTAACTCATACGTTTTAAACCTTTGTAAATAATGTACTTGTGCCATACAGAGATTTCGGGTTTTTTTTTTAAATATATACCATTGTTATTCATCCAGTCTAATTTTAGATCCATTCTTACGACATTAGCCCCACCTCTCGTACATGCATATTGTTCAATCAAGGGCAGATAAGTATAAATTCTCTATATTTCGAAAACCGTAAGGACAAAAACATGAAAATAAATATTGTATTACAGTCTGAAATTATTTTTAACATTTAAATTAGGTTTCAAATTGACATACTTCTGTAGTAAATAAATATATTAAAAAGATATTAAGTTAGGATTTAAAAGCACAAACAGTGATCGACAAAGACCCCAAACACAGCTTTAAGTGTTATCCTTTTATTAAGGTCTTCCGTTTCCAACGGAAGACCTTCTACTGATTCTGTTGGTTAAGATTATTCTTTTTTTTTCTTCTACTACCTAGACGCCAACTTTGAAGCCTCATATCTCACTCATTTCTCAATGGATTTCGCTCAAATTTTCAGAGTTAATAGACGTTACTAAACTCTATCAGAATGCTGTCAAACATTTCAAAAAGTCACTTCCAGTTTTGAGTTATTTCCCTTTAAAAGAAAATTTATAGGCTTTCGTTTCCAGACAAAGGCTCAGAGACGGCTTAAGCTGGAGCAGAAATTCTACAGATTTTAGATAATAGAAGGATTGAAGTTGTGCACATCAGTTTTTGTTTTTTGATTTCTCTATTCAAAATGGCGCTATATAGGGGTCAAAAATTAGAACGCTTCAAAGAGCCAAAAATTACTCATATTGTGCTTTTTATTTTCTAAACTAAAAATATTTTGTTAAAACATATAGAATATTATTTGTGCAGAATTAAAAGATCTTTCAAATGATATGTTGGAAAAAGGGCTGACCCCTAAATTAAGGGATCTAGAGGGGCCGAAAGTTTTTTCCTGAAATCTCCAAAAGTATTGAGAATTTGTAATACATCAAAGAAGCAAAGTTGTTTAAAATGTCAAGCCTTATTTATTAGGGTCGTCAAAAAACACCCGATGACGTCACTTCCGGCCAAACCGGAAATAGTCGGAAAATGCGTATTTTTGCCGTTCTTGACAAGTTTTTGGTTAAAATCGATCACTGGGAGCATAAAAATTAATTTTCCGTCCGTCGTCGTCACTTCCGGTCAAACCGGAAGTAGCAAAAAATGCTTATTTTTGCGTTAATTAGCATAGATGAAGGGGATTTAAACTATTTTTGGACGTCATTACTCATTCTTTTTTTTAAAAAATAAGTTACTTCCGGTCAAACAGGACGGAAGACCTACTCGTTGCTTTGTAACGAGCTTTGCTCTAGTTTGGTCAATATCATTGCAAATAATGCAAATAATAAATTTCTAGAATATAAAGAAAGGTAAACCTCCTACGATGTTCAAAATTTTGCCTGTCTGAAACCATCCTTAATAATCTACATGAATATTTTTCACTTCAAATCCCATTTTTGTGAAAATCTGAATAAAACAAAAAAAAACTACGGATATATTTTGCTAGTTTAAGGGGGTATATAATATATTTATCATTATAACAGTAATTTGATCATGACTCAAAGTTGTTATTTCCAATTTTTCTGACAAAAGTCTTTTCTATCATCTGTCCTTAAAAGTATTTTTTTTCATTATTTAATTGGGTGACATCGAAACAAACTAATGATGCACTTTTGCCCTCTCTTTTGCCATGTCTGTATTTACCCGTTACGTTTAAAACGACATGTTTTGTGAATGCATGTTTATTGTTTTAATAACTTTCGTTGGATATCATACGTGTTTCATCCAACAAAAACCGGGCCTTGTATAAAATGTTTTGTAGCCGAAGAAGCAGTGGATTCCATGTGATCTGTAAATAAAAAGAAAGCAATTATTATCTTTTGTAGATTTTTGATAAATAACTGCCAGTTATAGGAAAACAATTCTTAATTACTTTACTTGTGTAGTTTATACCTGGGCAGGGCTGTGTGTTACATGTCTCAGATTCCAAATTCCTACCGGTACACTGACGTTCTCCGTGAGATGGTGGTGGATTGTTACATTGCCTTACTCTGATATGTATTCCTCCGCCACATGACATGTCGCATGGACGGAAGTGACCCCATTGACCCCAAAGTCCATCAACTACATGTAAAAGAATTACACTTTTATGCTTAAATGTGACTACAAGTTATATAAAAAATATGAGATTTAATTTTGTTTTTTCTGTTTATGTCTTAAATTAAAGGTCAATACAGTACTTTTAAAAGCTATAAAATTAACATGTAAAAGGTGAATAAATTTCATCTTTTAGGATGTTTCATATTGACAAGCGTCACATTTTTTCACAAATTTTGAAATATTGAAATACATTAGACAATGTATACAACTACGAAAATTCGTTTTTTCCCCGATCATTACATATAGTAATGAAGTAATGAAATATTTTAAAAACTATCTTCAGAAAGTCATAAAAAGGAAACCTGGACAGGCTGTGAGATTGCAGGGAATGCCTTCTGTTGAGTTTCCTGTACAGTCTAGACCCCCGTATTGAGGATGCGGCTGTGAGCAGGTGCGCGTTCTGAGATGTAAACCTTGTCCACAACTTCCGCTACAATGTTTACTGAAGTTTGACCATGCCGACCATCCTCCATCAACTTTTGAAAAGTGTAACAAATTTGCTACAAGTGATCTCATTATTGTTTTTGTATGTTAGTTATGATCATGTTAAATTTTTATCGGGTAGCAGTCAATTCGAGAATTTAATATTAACTGATACGTAAAAACAATATTGGAAACGGAATTGTGTAGCTCATGATCATCTTTAAACAACTTAAAGCCACAAAGTTATAGAAAACCAATAAATTATGGTTTATTTTATACTTGGACAGTGGAACATGTTACAACCGATCACTTCCACCGAATCGCCAATACAAGGTAGACCCCCATCAGCTGGAGCGGGGCTGGTACAGTCTCTGAACCTAAGTTTCCAGCCTCCACCACACGATTTATCACAACTACTGAATCCTCCCCAAGAAGTCCAAGATCCATTTACTATTAAAACAAATACATGTAGTTTACAAATACATTATCTATTCATTCATATTTAATTAGTTTGCAATCTAAAAACATGAAGTAAATAAGATGATAAAATGTGTTAAGAGCGTGTCTACGAGAAAACCATGCAGATATATAGAAAAATGCTCTGGTAGGCAGCCTCAAGAACAAACAAATTTTTGTTATTAACTTAAAGGACACCCACTGAGAGTCAGAAATATGTTTTTTATTTTTGCATCGGTTGTTTTCATTTTTAGTAACAGCCAATAATTCATTTTGGTCAATATTCAAGGGAAAATGCAAAAAAAAAATTGTGAAAAAACGACCGTTTCTATATTTAAAAGTAAAAAAGAAAAAAAATATTTTTTAAAAAAGGGCAATGTTTTCTCACAGAACTGAGTCATAAGATTAAGTTGAAATCAAATTTTTTGTAATACCCCAGTATCAAAGGCTGCCATAAGAGCACAAATATTGGCATGGTGCCAAGAAATGATAATGATTCATTTTTTGTCTATATTCAGGGATATATTCTTAGAAAGTGACGCTTCTTTTTTCAAAGTTTTGCTCATTTAAAAATCTCTAAGATATTATCTCAACAATATATAAAATCCACCTTTGGACTCTCAAGGGCATAAAAGTTACATCGTAATAAAATCATCTCAAATTCAAATGATAGAAAAAATGGTGATTTTATCAGTTTAGTTTTTACAGTAATTTAAATGAATTTTGTGCAATATATTTACAAATATAAACAATAAAAATTATTTTGAATTTTATACAAGCTATAAATTAATTTTCCCCTGCTTTTTATGTAAAAAAAAAAACGTATTTTACAGTTATTTTAGATTTTGTAAGAATTATCTCCCCTGTTGCACTCTTCTGTAGAGAAGGTAGATAATGATTATGAGATGTCTGTCATTTAGCCTAATCGTTTTAGGCATACATTATGTTTGGTTTGAAGAAAATTGTCTTTCCTGTGAATTTAATTTGTTACATATGTGCTGGTAGCCTAAGTAAAAAATACATAAAATATTATGAAATCCATCGGGATCGATGTACGGTTCCGTAACCACGTGTAAACATTAGGCCAAAAAAAAAAATAGTCTTGTTTCCTGCTACCCGACCGACCCTATTTTTGGGGGCCGACCCTAAATTTTTTTTTCGATTCGGAAAAAAACGAAATATTTCCGGAATTTGTCGTTTTGTCACCGTTTTCGGTTCCCGTGTTATAAAAACAAAACAAAATGGCGGCGGCCATTGGAAGAGGCCAGCCTCATGTGCTCTCTGTTATTTTGGTACGGTGCTGCCACAAGGACATAAAAACAAGCGCAATAACAACTTTTTCGAGTACTACCACTTTTTATGATATCTTTGCCAGGTATCATGAATCGAAGAATAAATGCACTGAATGATCCGTGGTTGGAAAATCCGCTATAGACAGTGCGTATATAAAATAAATATACAAAAAGTATTAAACAACGATAAAATTAACATGCTCAGAAATCAAATACAATGTTATCTGACAAAGTTCATGGTTTCTGTAACACATATGGTCCTTGGCTGAGTTTTTAAAGGAATGCTTGTTTGGTTATCTATTTGACAAATACCTTCATGTTCCATAACTGAAAAAAAAATACTGAGAAAACTAAAGGAGCCTTCTACACAGTGTACTGTATATTATAAAATACCTCTTGAGTTGTTGTGCATCAAGACATGAAATTTAATTGTAAAAGATTTTATTGAGTGACGTACTTGTGATATGTTTAATTTGATCATGTATTCAGTTCATATCCAAAAAATGCCGTCAGAAAAAAATAAAATAAAAATTAAAAATGAAATAATTTTCCTACCTACCTACCCTATTTTTTTTAGGCTGGTAGCAGGAAACAATACTATTATTTTATTTGGCCTTATGGCTTCCTGCGACATTTTGTACGTCCTCAGAAAAGGATTCAGGTGCATGAATTGTCAACGGGTCGTCAGATTCTGGCTCTGATTTTGATGAATATGATTCTGACAGCGAACATTCATTTGGTAGCGAGACGGATGTAGTGATGATGATACCGAATCAACAACGTTTGAATTTGAAAGTGAAACAGGTACAGTACATGTAGTTGGATCTTGGTTTATAATACTATGTACACTATAAAAAAGGCTTATTGATATGTAAAAAATAAATAAACAATGTTGATGGAGACTTGATTAAATACAAGAGAAGATTTTTAACACGACAATATCAGGTCTGGTACAATCACTAGATTTAGCTACGTAGCTTGATTTACCTACTTTAACTTTATTCAGCTACCTGAAGTAGCTTTATTTAGCTACCAAAGTTATTTATTTCTATAAAAAAAATCTGCCTACGTAGCTAAATCTAGTGATTGTACTGGACCTGAATATATACCTAGCAAACATGTCAAGAGAAATTTAAGGTTGGTACATGTACTTGAAGCAATACGAATATCTGTATAAATTCAACAATATTGCAAAATACATACATGTATGCAACATATTCACATCTGCTGAATTATAAATAGCATAGAGATCTAAGTAGCCTTTGTGGGGTTATGAAGAGGGAAGGAAAAGTTGAATAGGTCCAGGGTTTTCAAAGACTGTTTACTAATAGGGTAAATTAAGAATTGGATAGGTGGGTCTTCGCTGTCAAATATTTACATCCACTGATTATTTTCTCCTTTATTTCCTAAGAAAACCCATTGCGTTAATCACTGCATGAACTACATTAGGCATGTCGCCTGTACAGATTTCTTGATCAGTGTTCTATCAATGAAACGTATGAAGACGTTCGCATCAATAAAACAATAATTAATCTTTTTAATCTTACTGTAAATGATTATTTAAATAGATATAAATATTAAACAATAAAATGTCTTTCTTTGTTTGTTATTACTGGAATTAACAGTCGCAGCTATTGCAGGAAAAATTTACATAACGCGCTTACGAGGGTTGTGTATTTTTTCTGCAACAGCTGCTTCCGTTAGTTCCAGTAATAACGAATAAAGAAAGGATTTTATTGTTTATTTAAATCACTATAATTGCCTCATATGCGGGATGCATGATTATAAAGAATCTCATTAAACACAATATTTTTTTCAGATATTTATGAGATGTTATGAAGATAGCAACAGTTATGATTTATGGCTTTATGGAATAGTATAATTTTCTTTATGGGAGATCACATTTATTTGGAAAAAAGAGTCAGATACTTGTGCAGACTGCAGACATTTCAAATTCAAGGGGCACCATGTGTTCCTTGACAGGTTTGTGTTTAAAACAACTGATATTATAAATATAAGACTGGGAAATTGTACGTTGTAAAGAATATTTCATTTCATTCTTATATTTCTCTTGCAATTTCAGATTATTCGTATTCATTTCCTTGGATAGGGCTGGGCTTTACAATGGGATTTTCAGCTGTGGAGCTATGAAGAATTACTACCTAGGGTTTCCAATGTAGTTTTGTGAACAGAATCCAGAAATAAGAAGAGGAAGGACAATGCAGATGCAGTTTGAGCATGACCAATTACTTGCCACTGCTGAGAAAATGATAAAGATATGTTATAGTATAGAAATTGCCTTGTCTGTCTGTCGATTTGCCACATGCATTTTTCCCTATTCTGTTACTTTACTTCAAGAAGATAAGAGGCTCTTGTTTTTTTTTTCAAAGATAGCCAGAAGAATTTGTGAATAATCTTACCCAAGTAATTTGATGACATTTTCTTAAATTGGAAAATATAAATGTAGCATTATCATGAACATGACATTTATTTAAAAAATCTTAGAATATGTCAAGTATGGTTTATTTCAATTTAATTTGAAAACTGTCCTTTTTCACAGGTACATGCTTTGAGTACTACTTTTTTGTATTTGGAGACAGTCCAGTTGTTCTTTAAACCAGGAGTGGAAATTTCAGTGCTTGTTAAATTTTAAACTTTTATTGGATGCTACGTAGGAAGAAAATGGAGTCATACTGAACAGAATAGTTTGGATACACCTTATAGATTTTGAAAGCTTGAGACCTCAAGATCAACCCAAATGGTGTTTTAATTGAAGAAACTTGCGTAATGACCGATATTTCCGGGTATTTCATATATGTTAACTTGTACGATTTTATTGGTACTTGTATTTCAACATTGTTAACATCTAAATATTTAATATGTATCAGGTTTCACTTGCAGGAATACACAAAAATTCAGAGTAAATTTTCAGTGTTTGTTTTGTTAGATATGGTCAAAGATCAAGGTCAACAGTGCTTTAGTTTTACCAAATATAACACTATTATAAAGACTAATTTCCTGTATACAGGTATAGCAAATAATTTAGAATATGACTTGGGAAGCTGTGATTTTTTTTCTTTTAAATCTTATCTTAAATTAGAATCATGATGTATACCTAGGCAAGTAGAATTTTTTCAAGCATACAAAATTTCAAGGTCATTTTAATTTTGGAAGTGAATATAAAATAGCAGGAAGCAGTCAAGCATTGTAATTTTTTTTTTGTTGAATGTACTTAGTTATTGGGTAATATTCAAATTTTAATCTGCAATGAAATTAAAAATTAAAAATGTCCTAATTTGTTGATTTTAAAAACTTGGTGTTCATTAATCATTCATTTTGAGTTTGTTGCCATGACAATATTTCTGTCAAGAAAATGGCTCTAATATTCCTTTCTGTTCAGTTTGACCCTTGACCTTAGACATTGTGACCTCAAAGAGGGGTTTCCTACTTTTCAAGAAATCAGTATACTAAATTTGATGTATGTGAAGCAATGGGTCCTCAAGATTTTGAATGATTAAAATCTACATTCTGGTATATCTAGAAAATTGTAACCCTTGACCTTTGACCTTGTGAACTCCAAACTAAAAGGGGACATCTACTTATTTGTAGGTACCAGTGTACTATGTTTATTATCAATTGAGCAAATTTATTATTTTTTTCTAAGATAAGAGAGAACACACTTGGTCTATTGACTGACAAACAGGTGCTAAGCAGTATTTGAATATCACCCTTTTCAAAGCACTGTAAAATAATACAATTCAGGTAACCCCCCCCCCCCATTAACCCCATTTAACCCCTAAGAAATAATTAAATTGATTAAGAACAAAAATGTACAACATACTGGTATTTTTTCAACAGCAAAATTTAAATTTTTGAAAATATTTAACTAAACAAAAAACTCCTTGCTGAAGTTCAAGGATGAGATAATTTGAAAATTGAAAAAAAAATTGTCCAACTTTGAGTAAAAAGTACAGCCAAAAATTTGAGAGTCCAAAGACAGATTTTTTAAATAATGTAGAAAGACATGTTGTCTAATAATTGGTATGTGATTGAGTTGATTCTAAGCGTCACTTTCTGAGTTATAGGTTTTTGAAAAGTGAGTATTTTCACCAGTTTTCAAAAATCTGGAAATTTGTCAGATTTGTGACCTTTTTGCACTTAAACGGGGGCACAGTTTGTGGTTATAAAAAAAATTTCCGAAACAAGTGTATTTTGTTACTTTCAACCATGTATGGATACTTTATATCATTATTAAATAAAATGCTGAATTTTTTAATATAAAATCCTATAAAATTCCTGTTTTCAACCTGTGTAAGGACCAAGAATTCTATTTTTAGTAACAATGTCGATTTACCCCCTTAAGTGAGACCACACTGAAAAAAAATTTGTGGCAAAATATTTCATATTATAGAAGAAATTTACACACAAAACATGAAGTTGATCAGAGAACCTTGCTCCCATAACCGTTTGCATGGTTTTCTCGTAGACACGCTCTTAAAATATAATAGATCATACATTAATCTACAGTAAATGGTTGATATAGACGTTTGGTTGGTGGAGCATTAGAACATGCTAAAGACGAAATAATTTACTCTATGCTGTTTGTTTTAACGATGCCGGTAATGCAATTTATAATGTTAGTTTAATTTTCTTTCATTAATGGGATGTAAAAGGAGATAACTCTTAGTTCAAACAATTTTTTTTTGTTTTCCGAACGAAATAATACATTTATTGAGTGTTTTATTACTGAGCGTTACATAGAGCTGTAACCAGATATTGGGTTCCCAGTACATTAACAGTACACATCCAATACACTTCTATCTGGATATAATTTTGGTTTCAAATTTTCTCATTTACGTTTACAAGTACCCACTAACGATGCAGGCAAAAGGTCGATACGTAGAGCAAAAAATGGAGGTAAAAATTATATTCTATTCAGGAATATGAGAATCGCAACAATGATGTCCAAGTAGTCAGTCTTCCAAATTCTTTACTTTAATAGAATGCGGCTTTAAAATACCTGCATATCTGATGAAATATCATAAGTTATAATTGTTGTTGATATGAAATCAAGATTAAAAGTACACCATTTTCTCTACATGTACTAACCTGGACAAGCGTCTGAGCCACAGTCTCTAGGCTCCTGTAACACTTGATTACTACAGCATCCTCTACAGGTCCTGTATCTGTGTTGTGTACCATTACCTCCACATGATACATTACAAGCTGTCCACTCACTCCAAGGTGATAACGTGTAGTTATAAGCAGAGATTCCTGAGGCTGTCATAAATGATATATGATATATGAGTATTGTACTTTTATGAACATTGATTTATACATTTTTTATTTATCTTCTTTAGGCTATCCCTTGAATTTAACATTTTTAGAACCTGTATAAAACTCAGAAGTCAGTAAAATGGCCATCGATTTTCTATAAAGGTGACTGAATAAAAGAATGTTTCCATTCAGTTAGGTTTCAGAAAATTTTAAGTCCCATTTCAGTAAACTTTTATTCATATTTCAGAATTTACAGTTGCAATTATTTGTATTTGATGACGCTATTGAGAAGAAAATACGTTCAATTTTGTTTGAACATATTAGAGGGTCAGAGTTCATAGCCTGACCGAATCACAGAGCGATATCATATTTTGCCTATATATTTTTGTCACGACGCAACTAGTTTTGGAAGATTTCTAAACAAATAGCGATGAAAAAGATAAAACTATTGAAACATGAATATTTTTTCAAACAACGGGTGTACAATAGATCTTCTTTCGATGTGAATGAAGTTTTGAAAACTACAATTAGACTAAAACCGCACTTACATATACTTTTTAAACCTGAAAACTAAAACAGCCGATACCATCGCTTGTGACTTCAAATATATTAAGAGCTCATGCAATATTGGAACTTATTTGGTAGGTGATCAGATCTTACGCTACCGTCTTAGTTCATTTTCCAGAGAACTTTTAACATAATTGCTGTTTATTTCTAAGGTAAACTTTAAGTCATATTTCAATTAATTACAAGTCATATTTCGAATAAACTTTAGCCATATTTAAGTTATTTTTCAGTCCATTTCATCCTGTCAAATACAGCGTAAACCAAGCTAAAATGCACTGCACTATATTTATACCGAAGTGTAATGCTTAAGTATATTCATCTTAAATCTAAGAAAGATACAAGTATTATCGTTAAGTTCATGCTTAAATATCTTCTATCATGAAGAATTCAATTTGATTAAAATCGTAAAGTACTTGCTGCTTTATATGTTGAATAAAATGAGCAATGAGGAACTGATCTGAAAAATAATTTTAAATGTTAACATTTATTGAGATAATGAAATTATTTTAAACATAACTTACGGCAATTACATGTCGTATAGCTAGAACCATAATTTGAATAAATGCATTGACACCCCTCACCACAGCATGAACTCCTAGAACAGTACCCCAAAACATTTTCTGTCAACACTGTAATAAATTTATAAAAATCTATGCAACTAGTAAATTAAATAAAACATAAATACTAAAAATATTTTTAATATTTCATTAAAGATCTTTCAGTGATTTAAATGGTAACTGCCGATCACTTACAATCATTGTTTACCTTATATTAATATTTAAGTGTAAGTTGAAACTCGATTAAAATATAATCTAATATTTACCTACCACAAATTGTAAGAACCTTTATAGAAACACACACCACAGATGTCATATTGGACTCTATTTGAGTTTTACTGATAGGACGAGATAAGGGGTTATGGAACTCCGTTCTATGACTTGGTCTTTTTTTAGTTTTGGGTTTTTTTAAGAACCTTGCTGAAATAGTTCAAGAAGAATATGTTGGCGGGCATGATGGGGAATATCGTGTATTTCACAACAAAAATCTTGAGAACATTCGTGTACTTATAGCACAATTAATGGGTTTATGGCTGAAAAAGGAACTCCTTTAGGGGCCAGATCTGATGGGCAGTTTGCCTGGAATATTTCCTTGATTTTCTCAGGAGATCATAGCTGTACAGGAAAACATCGAGGCCATGTTCCATCAAGTGCTTTTTCAAAAGGATGATAGAGATTTTCTTCTGGGCTAGAACATGGAATTATTCCGGTTGAAAGAACATATCTTTGGTCACTTCATGGCTTTGAAAAAAAATTGCAGCAGCAAATATGCAGAACTATAAATCTTCCATAGAGGTTTAAAATCAACGTACCATGGTTGTGAATGATTATCTGACATCACTGAATACAGTGGAAGAAAATAAACTTGTTAAAGACTAAAGCGTAGAGATAAAAACTTTATTTGTACTATATTGTGATCAGATTTAATGTACTTCTGTCAGCAATAATAATAGTTAAACAATGATGTGCAAAGAAACATGTGTATATAAGGAACAGCATTCGAGAAAAAACATCTTTATCAATAAATATATGGAAATAACGAACAGTATTCAAGCTCAAAATTCAATTAAACAATACATAATTTAAGCAGAGTAAACATGGACCTCCAAGACATCAAAGGTGGGACCAGGTACCATAAAGGAGTGAGCATCCCCTGCCAACTACTCACACTTGCCGTTTGCTTTTTGTCATGATCGGAAAATAACGGGAAAATTCGTCGTCATTTCAGTGTGAAAATAATAGAAGAACAATTTTATGAAAAACTTCCGTCAAATTAACATTTGACTCAATGATAAATTGTATTTGATGACAAGGTCATTATTTCGACGATAGAAATTACGAAATGATAACTTTATGCAATACTGCTAATATCATTATTTCATCAACTTGTTTGTCAAAAATCTATCTCGTTTTAGAAATTGTACATACGTAGAGCATACTCTACGTATCAATCAACTGAGAAATATAAACTCCGTATGGAGGTGCAGAAGGTATATTGCTGCATAAGTAAGTTGATGATTACAGTCAACACTTTTATCAGAGAGCCTGGATGTTAGCTAAGCATTATTGTCTCTTTAAATCAAAATATCCAAATAAAAAACATATGTGTTAGACTCTGTTGTATCTATTATCTTCAGCTCACTGGGATATATCGATTCAATGTGACAGTAATATGGAAACAACCATAATTGTTAATTGACAATACGTCGTCTATATACAGAAAGGTCACGCTGAGTTTTCTTCTTTTCACTTAAAAGACTTTTAACAAATTCCGCTTCATATGGATACAAAAATAGGTCTGCTTATAACAGGGTACAATTGGTACCCATGGAGAGACCAATAGATTATTGGAAGACCTAGTCTCCAACAACCACATAAATATTGTCAATCAGAAAGTCAAGTATCTTTATGATGTCTACTTCAGAGTATTTGTTTAATTACAATTAAACAATTTACATCAGAAGCAGAGAAAACAGGGACGTCTTAAACATAGAAATGGGTTCAGATGCCAAGGTGGAGTGACCATTCTTTACCGACCGATCACATCCATATGACAAATAATAAGATCCATTTTATTGAGGAAAAAACATTCAGTTTTTTGTGGTCAACTACAAAGAGGCTTCTGATAGAGAAATTTTGCAGTTCACTCAATCAAGTATAATTTGTAGCTGTCTATGCTTAAGTCCTTTTTTGAATTTAAAAATGCGTAATAAACAAACTCAAATATGCATGCATGGTTTCAGTATGTCTAAAACATAAGAGTGTGTTTGCTGTCCATGTCACTTTGTAATCCCAACTTCGGGCACCTCTACTTTAGAAAATCATCTTATATTTTATCAACATCCTCGGTATAATGAGAAAGTTCTTCGTATGTGTTTGCCTTATCAAGACCTCCTAGGTCTGTATAATTGGATCCGTCTCTAGTATGAAACAAAACATATAATTATGAAGAAAGTTTTGAAATGTTGATAAGGTTGTCGATTGCAATTATAAAAGAAACTGTAAAGTCACAAGTTTTTGTGGGGTTAAATTTTCCTGGTTTGTGTAAAAACTCTTGGTTTGTGGGGATTTAAATTCGTGAATAAAGAACTATTGAGTAGTTATGTATGATGCATTTTACATTTCATGGTAGACATGAATTCCTTGGTCTCCTCATACCTCGAAAACAACAAAAATTAAATCCCCACGAAAATTTGTGATTTCATAGTATATCAAGTTTGAAAGAAAATTAAAAAATAAATACCCTTCACCAGTTGTTGATTTTCCTGGAAAAAAATAAAAGCAATTAAATTTTAAAACCTCTGTTGCTGTTAGATACCCTTGTGTGTATTGCTGGGGAAATACTTTAAAAAAGTATTTTTTAAAAATCTAATAAAAAGTAAAGGTGTTTAATCATTACATCCATTAATTAAAGATAAATTCACTTGCTTGAATATTTAATGTATAACCACTGACATTCAGAGATGATGGCTCTAAAATCATTTTATCAGACCTGTACTTTCAGGGGCATCCACATCCTTCATCTTAATCTTTGAAGTGTTTTGCTATTAAGAGAAATAAAGCCAAATTGTCTTAATAAATATATTTAAAATGATATTCGATTTATTTTTTGTTAATATTATATCAGATTTAAAACTTACCTTTTCAGTTCCTGCTAAATAAAGAAAAATTATCTAGTTTTAAGTTTAGAAATCTCTAGGCAATAGATCGAAAATATAAATATAAATTTTGATTTTCCTATTTGGTTTTTTTAAGTCTATTTAAAAAATAATGCATTATGTTGTCATTGTTTCATACAATTTTAAAAGCTGCAAACTGATTTTTTGAATTACCTTCTTAATAACATATAAAAGTAGTACATGCATACACGTTTGGGCACAATCAAGCTCTTTCAAACTCTGTTCATTCTTAAAGGCGTATTGACACAGATTTTAAGTCCATATTTTCTCATTTTTTCTGTAGAATATTATACGAGTTTTATTTTTGTAATAGCATTTCAATTATTAGCATTTAAATGTTAACTTAAAATCTGTATCTATGCAACTTTAAGATAACTTTTGTTAGTATTACTGGGGATACTCAATTGAGTTTACTGATAATCAGAACCAAGGATTCAGAGTTTACTTTTCAAAAAATGCGCTGATCCAGCAATTACTTTACACGTACTTACCATTTTTCCTCTTCCATATGATAAAGTTAAGAATACTACCAGTCAGAACGAGGAATAAAGAGATCACAATGTTTATAATGATACTAGTGGTGTTGGGTTCACAGGTGTCACACGCAGTTCTGCTAAGAAAAGTTCCTATAATTTGAAGCTTTTTTTTAATCATTCGATGCATATTTATTTAACGTGCATTTTTTTAAATTCAAATGTAAAATGATATGATGACAAAAGTTTTTCTCAAACACCATATACTTCTCAGATGCTCATTAATATGTTTCACGATGCTCATTAATATGTTACACCTTCATCACATAGAGGTCCGTGTAGCCCCTCTATACAGCTCTCGTCACAAACACCAGTGATGACGTCACATGTTTTGTTTCCGCCACAATAAGCCTTACAGTTTTCCTTGCAGTTTATACCAAAGTATCCTGCAGAACACTCTGGTAAACAAAAATATTGATATAACTATGATGAAATAGAGATAAAAAGAAAATGGAGTTTTCTGGGTATAATAATCATTACTACTATTCTTTTTTAAATCCTACATTTCTATCAATATAAAAAATTATATATCACTTCTTTTCTGCATGAGGTCATTTTTAAAGTTGCGTGGATATTTTATTTAATAAAAAGTACACTTATTTAACAAAAATTGTAAAAATTGCACCTCCAAACAGAAATGTCTTATATTCTTTTTTAAATTTATTGTTTTTAAATTCTTGTTTTCTTTTTCCGTAAAGGTAGAATAAGATACCTGTCATACATGTCTCCCCATGAAATCCATGAGAACACCCCTCCAAACAAGTTCCGTTTACGTGGTGACAAACCGATCCATTGAGACAGTGTCCACAGATCTGACGGCAGTCATCGCCATACGTAAATCCCTCACATTCTTATAAATCATCAACAGGCAATATATCATTATCTAATTATAGCAGGGAAATTGATAAAAGATAAATTGTTTAACTCCCTTTCCCGCAGTCACGCATTTTAACGCATATACCATTTCCTATTTCTGACGCAAAATCACGCATTTACCGTTTCCCCGCAATCACGCATTTTCTTGCACTTTAGAAAGTTCATTTAATCTTCAATTTATTGCAAAATTCCAACTATTTCATATTTGCTTAATCTCATAAAATAAGAAAAATTATTTTCTAATTAAAATATTACGTCATGATATTATCTACGCTAAACTTTAGAGAAACTTGTACCCCCCAAGAAAGTGCTTGCGGGGAAATGGTAACGTAATTTTTCTATGACGTGAGGATTCAGTATATTTTGCATAACAATTTTGTAAGTTGTAAAGTGTTAAAAGATGCACAAGAGCGATGTTTGTTGACATCTTTTCAAACACATGATGACAATTTTGTTTTCTTATCAACATTTTTGAGAGTTATTTCGATTTTAAATTTGGTCTTTGGGCCGGGAATATATTGACCAAAGTATTTATCCCTTCAATTTCCTGTGACTTACTCTGTGTACATCTGGGTGTCTCCCAACCTGGCTTACATTTCTCCATACACTCCCCTGTAAACCGGTCACATCTGTTTGTAACAAAGCAATTCTCGCTGCATCTCTGACCGCAATTCTTTCCATAAAACCCCGCAGAACATTCTATGCAGAATAAAGAGGTAAATTTATAAGCCTATAAAAATGTTTACTCATGTTCAGATTTTAAATTTAAAATAGATCATGAAGTAAAATTCCTGGCTAGAAGTGTATCTTCTAACTGAAATGTTTACTATAATTTGTAAAAAAAATATTACTTACTGAATGTATCTAAACATTTTTTGTCAATTATGCTTTTAACGGTGTACATTGTAAAAAGATTCCCTATTATATAAAGAAACATTGATATACGAAGCAAGACTTCTTAAAAAAATCTTTTTTAAAAAAGTATTATTTTGTCCCTTTGCATGGTGCAAAAATAAAGCTCTGTCAAGAACTACAGTCAGTTGTATTATTTAAGCATTGAATTCATATTTTGGGATGTCTTCGGTCCTATAACACACCTGGCCGTGCCGACAAATTGAATGCGCGGTATGATAATTTGTCGGCACGGCCAGGTGTGTTATAGGACCGAAGACATCCCAAAATATGAATTCAATGCTTATATTTACATTCTCTAATTTTCCTTCTCCATAATTGCTTATTTCGCTAATCTTTAATGTGAATTTAGCGCCCTTCAAAACTGCCGTAGTTAATAGATGTAAAAGCCGTTTGTGACGTCTAATGACGTTAAATGACGTTGCAAAATTAAATTACTATAAGTACGCAAACAAACATTGCGAGGAAAAAAGTGACAAATTAATTCTTAACGCACATTACGTTAATTTTTACGTTAATTTTCCAGGGTTATAGGTTTTCATTAAATTGAAATAAAACATTTTACATTTGGTGTTCCTGGAGCATTGAAATTGCATATAGTTCCTTCTATGTATTCTAACGCTCGGTGACAAGGTTTCGCGTGTGTTATAGAAATTTGAACGTCGTGGATTTCTAATGGATTTCATAAGGAAAATTATACTGAATGTAAATATATGAAAATGTTTACTGCTTGAAAAAATTTCATTCTCAAGTCTTGTCTTTAGATATTCAATGAAGTAATACTTTGTATATTTGCATATGTAATACTTTTTTTACTAAGGTAGAGCCATACCAGCCTGGCATTTTTCTCCCGTCCACCCCTCGCTACACCCACTGAGACATTTCCCGTTCACATGATGACAGGGGTCTCCGTCACTGCAGTTACAGCATAATAAAGTGCAGCCAAGCCCATAACTATACTTATCACAGACTGAAAATATTAACAGGAAACGAACAATTAAATACTGAACACAAAATGTAAACATCTCCAATACACAAGTATCAATTTTAAGATGCCAGCCAAAATAATATTTTTAGCATTCATTAAGTAGTCAAAAGTAAATCGTACTAGTCTGTTTAATACTTATTACTTATGTTAAAATATAAATTACTCTAAAGCGCAAATTAACCACATGTTGTATGACTTCAGATTATCATATGGAAAACGTCTGCTATCTTTAAAGAAAGCATATGCGCAATTAGTTTTGTTTCGTTAATGTTTTAAAAGTTAAACCTTCGACTATTTTTATGCACTGAAATCAGTGGCGGATTGAAGGGGGGAGCACCCGAGGCCCCCCCTTAAAATTGTCAAAATTAACGTAAATCAGAGTTTCGTCCAGAAAATGTAAATAATTAAATATGTATACTTGGTAGACCTCATTTTTACCCTACAAAATCTCTAGAATCTAGGAGCTTCCGGGGGCATCGCCCCCTGCCCCCCGGGCTTTGCCCTGGACCCACTGCGGGCCCCAAGGCGGCCCCCAGACCCCTTGCCTACTTTTGGCGCCCCCTCTAACTTCAATTCCTGGATCCGCGCCTTGAAATCATACACTTACTTCCTCATAGTATATTATTTATTTTGATTAATGTCAGATCTTTAATATTTTCTTCAAATGAATATATGGAGATGACAAACAAAATTCAAGCTCATAAGTTCAATAACAATACCAAATTGGCGGAAAGAAAACAATGACCCCCAAAACAAAACAAAAACCACAAAAACGTACCTTGACTGCAGCGAGCACCTTGATAGCCCGGTATACAGCCCAGACAACGACCAGTAGTGATGTTACATCTCCGATCTTGACATTTGTCGGAACATGTTTGGTTACAATCCTCTCCATAAACCCCATTGTTAAAGCACCCTAATTTATAACATTAAGACAGCTTTATGTGTCGATAAATTAAAAAAAAGTACCTAGTATATCGATTACAAGTATTTCTTTAACTATTGAATAAACAGTTATATCAAAAAAATATTTTAGGTTTAGTAAAAAAAAAAACATTTGAGAAGTAGCATACCATAAACTTCCAACTCACAAATATCATTGTAAGCATATTGTGAATAGTAACTTGGATACGTCACACCCGGTCTCCTCTCGTTGTAATATATAACATAACGTCCATGTACAGGACAGCTTATTGTCTGGTTCTCTGTTGGTGTTCTGTCCACTTGCTGTATTTCATGGAAACAAAGATATCCATCCTCTCCTTGGGTTGTATTTGAAACGTACACAAAAAATCCAGCAAAGCGATCGTAGTAACGGCCGGGACCTAGAAATACAATCAACAGCTGTTATTCAGGAAAAAAAAAATAAATAGGCTCCACGACATGATCCGATCTTGAAAGGTTCTAAGGGTCAGGGATATTAATTAATATTCTTAATTTTTTTCATAAAAAAATTAAAAAGTCAAACTTTGAAAACCTAGGATTTGCTTACGAAGGTTCAAATGAATCACCATGTCGGAGCTCCCCCCCCCCCCCCCCTAAATAAATAAATTTGGTTCTACTTACTTGGTATATTATCCGTCCTGTAGAATATGTTGATGTGGCTGATACTGACCACACTCTGTAGATCTACCCTCCACTCTGCTGTTTGCTTATTGTTGTCTGATATTGTGCACTGCTCTCCAAAGGCTCCACGATCAGAGTATTGTGCATCTACCGCTTTACCCGCTCCCCATGTTACTGCTCTATTTGGAAAGGCATTCTGTTGCCATGCTGGTTTATTAAGAGCTAAATTTTCTGTCGTAAAAGCATTTCTTTACAGATCAAATTATTTTCTCATCAGACAAGTCAGTATTTTCAGAAAATTGATGTTCATAAATGCTAAATGATTATTAAATATTAGAAACATAGATTATTATATATATATATATAAAAATATGAGAATGATAGAAAATATATGACATATAGCGTATTGTAAAAATTTCTAATAGTTTCAATGTGGTGGTTTTCTTTTTGAATAATATATAATATACAGTATGTCACAGGAGTTATCAAAGATAAATTTTCTCATCAGACAATTCAAGTAGGTGTTTTTTCAGAAAATTGTTGCTAATATACTTTGAATGATTATTAAATATGTGAAATAAAGAGAATATAATAAGATAAAGACTTCATCCATGTATTTTTAATATTAAAGCAAAAATGAGTTTCATAGTGGGAATTGTTATATTGATTCTTCTTCTACTCGTATACTTTTGATCATGGTGGATAAAGGAATTGATTATCTTTTTGAAAATTTTGAAAATAACGCATTGACGCGCAACAAAATCTTACATGTCGACATCATTTCTTCAAGCAAGATGTCACCATAAACCCTTATCTAATCCAAAAAAATGTTATGAAGCAACATTGTGAACCGATATTTCAGGTTGAAATAAAGTGAGAAAAATGTTCATATTAGCCAAAAAAAGACGACCTCAGATACAAGTTGCCAAACTTAAAGATATTAAGGAGTTCGGATCTGATACATGAAAGATGACTATTTTCGTACATGTTAAATCTCCGCAGCGGTTTATCTTTTTTCCCTTTGAAACACAAAGGCTATCAAATCGTATATGAGGAAAAGTGCAATTAACCCTGAATGAATGTTTGAGTGCGGGGATTGTCCAAGTTATCTATGGAAAAAATGGTACTGCAATTTAAAAATTTAAAAATTTAAATTCTTACCATAAGATATCGTACAACTGATAAGCAGAAATATCAGGACAATGCCGATAACCATGTCTATCTGCCTCTCTCTATTGAAAACAAATTTTGAAAAACTGGTGTTACAAGTTTTGAAAAACTTTGAAAACATCATTTACGAAGGGTGTCCGGTAAAATTGTGGACAAAGCTTTTTTTTATCGATATAATAATTAATTGGCACACTAAACTGAAAATTTTCGCTAATATTTATTAATCATATTTAAGTTCATCTTAATTTCTATAAGCAAAACTATTTTTTTTTTCAGAAAAGGTGCCAAATCACGAATATTTTATAGAATTTAGAGGAGTTTCATAAAGAGTGATACATGTAATATAATTGTTCATTATATTTTTTGATGAATGAAACTAAGGTGCAGGCTGAAAAAAAACATGAATACTCATACATTGTTATTACATTGTTTTAATAACATTGCAAAATAATTTGCAACTGTCATTTTTGGTAGACAAGACACTGCAAATTGATTGTTGAGAAAAAAAAAATAATACTATTTACACAATCTATACAAATCAAAATTTTATACCGGTACTTAGTGATTTATATTTTTTTAGTTTTCATTATTTCTTTTCAGTCTTAAACTCTAGACGGTCCCGACAAAATCACATCTACAGACAGACGGACGTGGTGGTTAAAATTCACCCCCCCCCCCACTCCCCTTTACACTTCCTTTGCGGTACATAAATAAAAAAAATATTGTGATTAAATTTGCTCAGAATACAGTCCTAAACGAGGTACGTTTGAAAAAACAGTGTTTCATTAGATAGTATCATAACACTCACTGAGTATTACTTCAAAATAAAGTATCAAATAGAAAAGAGGCCCGAGGGCCTTATAGGTCACCTGAGTATCGTGTAACAACTTTCAGATAATTAAAATTGGTTCGTATTTTACCCCAGAGGCCATGAAATTCGAAATTCACAATTTTGAAAGAGGCATCATTGCTGATCATAATTATAAACTTAGCATGCTTACTCTATTTACTCAATACCCAGAGGTAGATCAGAGTAACAAAGAGAAAATGCACTTCCACTTTATAACCAGTTGTGCACCTCACCCCAAAGAAACCACTGACACTGGGACCACATATTTCAAAAGTTTTTCATAAAATGGTTGATTAATACTAAAGAGCAGATTTCAAAGTATTAATT
Source organism: Saccostrea cuccullata (assembly GCF_032062105.1). NCBI lineage: Eukaryota > Metazoa > Mollusca > Bivalvia > Ostreida > Ostreidae > Saccostrea > Saccostrea cuccullata. The sequence goes on from NW_026932907.1 coordinate 54,056, forward strand.
TATTTTCAGACTATGTTACAGCCCCCCCCCCCCCCCCGATCCAAGGGGCATAAAAAATAACCTTTTTGCTAGATGCACCTATCTTCATCAGAAATATATATATATATATATATATACTTGGATCATTGGCATAAAACTCAGGAGCAAAGGAATAGATTTTCAAAGAATTAATGCATTTTCACGACCCTGGGGCCATAAAATTCAAAATTTTGGAAGAAGCACTCTTTCTCATCATAACTATGTACTTATTTAGTTTATTTAATACCCAGAAGCACAGAAGAAAATTTTGAAAGAATTAATGCATTTTCACCATATGATCAATAGAGCCCCGCCCTAACACCAGAATCCCTGACCCTGGGGCCATAAAATTCACAATTTTGGAAGTTGCACTCCTGCTCGTTATAACTATGTGCTTAATTAGTTTATTTAATACCAAGAAGTAGAGAAGAAGATTTCCAAAGAATAAATGCATTTTCACTATATGATCAATAGAGCCCCGCCCTAACACCAGAACCCCTGACCCTGGGGCCATAAAATTCACAATTCACATCTTGCTTAACATAACTATGTACTTAGTTAGTTTTCTTGATACCCAAGAGAAGAGAAGAAGATATTCAAAGAAATAATGCATTTTCACTCTATAATCTATATAGCCCCGCCCTAGCACAAGAACCCCTGACCCTGGGGCCATGAATTTCACAATTTTGGTAGAAGACTCAATGCTCATTACATTCATGCCAACAGTTTGACTGCTTGATGTCCAGGAGTAAAGAAGAAGATTTTTAAAGATTGCAATAATTTTGGGGTTTTGGCCCCATCCCTTAGTCCCCAGGGGGGGGGGGGACCGTAAAATTCATAATTTTTGTTTCCCTTCAGCCATAGATAATGTATAC
>NW_026932908.1:0-5386 GCF_032062105.1 Saccostrea cuccullata
TTGATTGCATTTTTCCCTAATTTTTAACAGATGACAGACCATCCATCAATCAAAAAAAAAATCATTTAGGATAAAGGAGGTGGTTTTAAAATAATCTTCATCACGGGGTCCTTTTTAAAAAAAATAATGTTTGACATGAAGTGAGAGCACTTGCGAACAAAAAATGGTTTTGCTAAAGGCGGTTTACTAATTTTCAAATCAATAGACTATTGTAATTTTTTTTCTACAAATTTTTTTTTGTATCTAGTAACAGGCGTACATTATATGTGTTGTAATAAATTTGAAATTAAAAATATTTCATTTTATTTACAAACACTGATGAATGAAGATGTCTGGAAGGATAATTAGGATGCTGATTGCTTTATTGCTCAATCACGCATTTTAACGCAAATACCTTTACCCCGGAATCACGCTCTTTAACGCACTTTTCGTTTTTTGGCGTTTCCTGCTCTGATAACGCGTAAAGTTTTGATGGCACGATAATTGATGATTTTATAATAAATTTTGTAATTTCATTCCAATATTTTTTGCAAATAGTAATATTTTCCTCAATCTAATACTATGTACGGGTCGTTTGATTTATTTGACGAAACTTTTGATTTGAGACAAATTAAGCTCTTTCTTTTGACACTGAGGCTCACCACTCTATTTCAATTAAAATTTGTAAAAACACAACCAGATGTTTTTTTTCCGCCTTACAAAGCAATAAAAAATGCACATACAAAAATAAAAAGAAACAGAATAAAGGAACGACAATATCATGTCGAAAAAGAGGTTGATTTAGGGAATAACTATCTTCTAATTTGGTATTTGCGACCGTTAATGCTGATTTAACGGTCGCAAACTGAGTTTTACCGGCTCCGCGTACGCGTCGCCGGTAAAACGGATGTTTGCGACCGTTAAATCAGCATTAACGGTCGCAAATACCAAATTAGAAGATAAGTTATTCCCATTCTATTGCAATCCATGCAATCCATGTTGTTTACTTCTTATTTTGATGAATTTTGTTACATGAAATACGTCATGGAGCATTGTGTTTTTGCGTCGCTCTATTATGACGTCACAATGAAAAAGCTTTCAAGCTCGTTAATGCTCGTTTTACTGCTTCAAACATCAGTGCATTAGCCAATGAAAAAGTGTTTTACAAAACAATTGCATTAGAATTAAGTATTTAAATCTTAATGATTTTATTATCAAGTCAACATGGTTGGCTAATTGTATTCGGCGCGTCAGCGCGTCCATCTCATCCCAATTTCATATACCTATTTTCTCCCTGCATTAAAACACTCAAATGACAGCGATTTTCTTTATAATTTAAGCATTATCGTTTATATTCAAGTCGACAGCCCGAACCCGATTGTATTTTTATTGTTGGGTGGATCAAGAAAATTTTTCCTAAAAGGTGGTGGCTCAGATTGATTGCCAAGATTATTGCTGTTTTATGCCGAGTCGGCAATATTTCAACAATTTTAATTTTCCAGGGATTCGGATCGTCTTTGATCCACGCATTCCTTACCACAATTTGTGCTAGAGTAATCCAGAATTTATCCCATTTTTTTTTAGTTGGTATCCTTTTATTCTTTCTTTCTATCTCTCTCTCTCTCTCTCTCTCTCTCTCTCTCTCTCTCTCTCTCTCTCTCTCTCTCTCTCATTCTCTCTCTATCTGTCTCTCTCTCATTCTCTCTCTCTCTCCCTCCCTCTCTCTCTCTCTCTCTCTCTCTCTCTCTCTCTCCCCCCCAAACGTAAACTATTGCATTTAAAAAACACAAAATACTGCAATTAGGCGTCAGAACCCACTACCCCCACATTTTTGCAAACATAGACATCATATAGGTATCAAATAATGTAGGATTACCCCCTCCCGCCCCCGCCCCCAACATAAGGACACTCTCACCAAGCACGTTGCAGTGTAGTTGAAAAAGGGTAAGTGGTGGTGTTTGAAAGAAAAAAATTGTTACTGAAGGAAGTTCGTCCCCACCCAACCACACACACGAAATGGGATTTTCATTTTGGACAATTTTTTTCTTTCTTTCTTTCTTTTCTTTTTTTTTTTTTTTTTGCTTATTAAGATTTTCAGGTTCAATTTTTTCTCTTTCTTTTACCCCCCCCCCCCTTTCAATTTGCTTACGACGCCAATGTAACAAAATAAAATTTTCCAATATTACCTAGTGACCTTAGACTCCAGAGTTTAACCGCTTTTTAAGAAACTTGATTGTCATGGCGGTTAGTTGCAATACATTGATATCAGTGTTTGAAAAAGATTCCTTCTTATGTTTTAAACTAATGATACTACTAAAAATTAACTTGTCTTTATTTGAGGATGGGAGTAACTTTAGTAAAGAAATGTCTGCTATTAATATCCCTTTAAAACAAACTTTTGGTAAAAAAAAATACCTTATTAATTTATTGAATAAAATTGAACAAAGAAAAAGTCTTCCACTTGTTGGCATACCATTCTTAGGTTATGGCAGGGACCTATATACATCAATACAAACATTACCTTTTTGACTCTGAGGAATCCTGCCATTTTCTTTTTTATTTGATTCTCACAAACTTCTTTATAAAACATAAATGAACATAATTTTAAAAAGTTGTGAACAGAGTGGCAAACATTTTTTTTTTTTATTGAAACCGTCATTAAAATCAATTCCTATCAGTACATTCGGTACTTTGATTAGCAGAGGAGATTGAGCCCGATGCTAGTATAAGCGATAATTTTTATTTTTAAAATCTGTTGCACTAGCGCTCCGATGCGCCAAATACAATTAGCCACATGGTCACCGTTTCCGATATTGTAAAATGTTCCACTTACCTAATCGTGTGTGCTCATTCCTAAAAATAGACGTATACATGTATACATAAAACAGGATATTTGGGAGAATTTTATACAGGTATACTACATACCTGTTTCATATTTTAAAAAAAAAGCAGAACAAACAAGAAGTATGTGAGCCAATGCTCACATATGATGCTCCGCTATAATGTGAACATACAAGACTATGTTTACACACGTTCGGTTACAGGCAGATGCACGGAACAAATATGATGTTGACATCAGATTCATATCCAAAAATAAATTCCATTATATGGCATGTCTCAACAAAGATTGTGCTAAAATTTGAAGAATATGCAATGAGTAATTGATTAGAGAAATGCGATAAAAATTCGCTACATATATGTATGGTACGGACAGAAGCACGGTAAAACAGGAAGTTGGCATCGGATTTGAACAAAAATGAATATCATCACATGGCATGCCACGGCGATGAATTTACTAAGATTTTAAGAATCTATAATGGGTACTGCGAAGTTGCTGAGAAAACTTCGACTAAAAACGTTGTTACAGACAGACTCACAGCTAGGCAAACAGAACTACAAACAAGTGTAATGCAGTATACCCCCTCTCCTTGGCAATGTCTACTGATTGTCAAAGGTTATATAGTGCCTAAGGAATATCCCTTGATATGCCTCGTTGATATTGCCAGTACATTATTATTTATAAATGTTCACTTATCAGCCGCTTTCACATGTTTAAGAAAACATATACACTCTGTAGGTTCATGTATGTCAACACTGCATACACTAGAAATAAAAGGTTTTTAAAAAACTTAATAGGCGAAGTAAAACTTTCAAGAAGAGGACTAAGATGTGGTCTAATGGGATTCTTCCACCAGCCTGATTTTTGTTAAATACACAGAAAATACTTATGACATCTTGTGGATGGACAGTTAACTCGTGGCTGTTTTAAAAGAGTAGTGCAGGTGGTGAATACCATGTAGATACATGTATAAGGAGCAATACATTTGGGCACTTCAAACTCCATTCTTAATTCTTTCGGGGGGGGGGGTTACACATCTTTGACCAACAGCGATCTTACTTATCCCTGCATTTCATCTTTGACATTACATTATAATAACCGCACTTTCTAAAGAAAGCACGGTCTTACCTAAACTTTTTCTACATATAACTCAGCAGCCTAATCCTCTTTTGGGAGATGGTTAGTGGTGTCACGAGATGTGCAGTAAGGTTCGGAATTCTGATTTTGCCTTGGGGGGGGTCAAATGGGGGTCGAAAAATGATGTTTTATGCTAAAAGCCCCGTCTTCCCTGAACTTCCTCTACGTATTACTCTGCAGCCTAATCATCTTTTGGGACATGCTTGGTGGTGTCATGTAGATGTGCAGTAAGGCAGTAAGGTTTCGTAATTTTGATTTTGCCCCGGGGGGTCAAATGGGGGTCAAAATGATGTTTTTATTCTAAAAGCCCGGTATTCCCTGAAGTCCTTCTACATTTTACTCAGCCCTCTAGTCATCTTCTGGGAGATGGTTGGTGGTGTCATGTAGATGTGCAGTAAGGTTTCGGAATTTAGATTTTTACCCCGGTGGTCAAATGAGGGTTGAGAAATCATGTTTTTTATGCAAAAAGCCCCGTCTTTCTTGAACTCCTCTTAAATTTGACTCATTAGCCTAATCATCTTTTAATTGAAAAATTCTCCAGAGGGACGTTAAACATTGATTGATATACAATCATTCAATCAATGGATTGATTATATATTGTTTAACGTCACTCTTGAGAATTTTTCACTCATATGGAGACGTCACCGTATGCCGGTGAAGCGCTTCAAATTTAGACCTATACTCGGCACTCAGGGCCATTGAGCAGTGAGGGTTCTTTATCGTGCCAGCGCCTACCGTGACACGGGACTTACGTTTTTAAGGTCATAATCGAAAGACCCGTGACTTTCACTTTTAGTGCCGAACGCATGGCAAAGGAACACTCACTGCCTTTGTTTACGTCTTAGGTATGACGCGGCGCCGCGAACGAGAATCGAACCCGGGTCTCCCGATCACGAAGCGAACGCTCTACCAATCAATCAATCGAGAAAAAAACATGCAAATTCACAAAATAGGCCCTTCTTTTTCTTAATTAAAGTTTTGTATGCAAACTATCTCATTTTTCCAGTTTTGTATTCCCACAATTTTGATAATTTACTTTTTTCCTGGCAGGTAAAAAATCGGAAAAACTTATGATATACTTGGACTAAAATCTGAATAGCACCGTAATCATGTTTCCCTTTCAGCTAATGTTATTCTTATCAAGCAATGCATCCTAGAAGATTTTTTTTTCTTTTAATGCGAACAACTTTAATTGCCCCTTTTAAGTCTATCAGTTTCTACAGGAATGTCACAAATTCAACTGTAAAATTCTCGAGTACTTGATGTTGGAGAAACGGATTCATTTGGTCAATTGAATTTTGAACTCCCGTTTTGTCAATATATGCAAAACTTCTTTACGCTGAAGACCGTAGCCTGAAAATAGATTTAAGTAATCATTTTTTATTTTGAATATCCTTTGTTCTAATAAAGTACATTAGCCTTTTTTTCAAA
>NW_026932909.1:0-5546 GCF_032062105.1 Saccostrea cuccullata
ATTAAACAAGGGCTTTTTACGTATTCCCATTTTAAAACATAATTTTTGAAAAACAAGTTCATGAAGCAAGAATATCAACAGTCCCGTTTAAAGTCACCGTTTTATAATTTTGGTATCAACATTTGTAGCAAATACTTTTATCTTGAGAAATGCTGTGATGTTTTTCATACTAATTGTTAGTCCATTATTTATACACTGAATTGACGACGTATTTTCCTTTTTTTCCCATCATGAGAAGGAGCACACAGCAGGTGTGATTGGTCAGCAGGCGAAGCCCACTTCTCCACGGCACCTGATCCCACCTTTAATATTTCGGAGGACCATATTTGCTCACTACTATCGAGTAATGTTTAATGGACTTTTTAGCTCAAGTACTTTTTGCTTTTCCCGAATTCTGCAAATTTATTTATTTATAAAGACATACAATCAATATCCAACAGCAATGAGTTTTTCAAGATTTTACTTGAATAATTTAAGTAATAATAGTAATTCAATTAATAATAAATATATACATTTGTGTTATCTTTCCAGAGAAAATATCTTCAATCCTGTATGAAGTTTGTCGGAGGTCAGAGGTCAATACATGACCAAATCACAGAGTGCAATAATATCTATCGTTACTCATAAATAAAAAATGACTTGGTAAATATTATAAAAATGAACAAAATAAGCAGGTGAAATAATTGTTTTTTTAAAATAACAATTTTTCATACTTTTTTGGCATGATTTAATCTGTGTACATAGAGAATATACCATCCAAAGAAATACCTTTGTTTAAAATTTTTATGTCACTTTTTACTGCCATATTAATTTTTTTTGTTTTTTTTTTTTTATCCTTTTTTTTTTTTTTTGTTTTTTTAAGTTAAAATTATGATATAAAAAAACTTTTTTTTTTCATTAAATTTCTCACAAACAAATGTGTATATCTGTTGGAAATTATCAAAGCATTGAAATCACGCCAAAAACAGCTGAGAAACCCTACTTCAAGAAATGTCCCCCGTTCTCCTGTTTAAATAATAAAAATTCCTTTAGTTCTGAAACGTAAAATTTAATGTTTGATAATACTTTATTGGGAAGCCCGACAGTCCAAGTGTTCAAACATATCCATCCATCTTTTTCACAAAATTCCCCAACTTTTTATATCCATTCTCGGGCTGTTTTTTTGTTTTTAATTTTTAATCAATTTTAACCCTGAAAATATTAAAAAAATTGTTCACAAATTTCAAACAATGCCCCGACAAAAAATTTCCCTTCAAAAAAAATTCTTTCCCCCAAAAATTGAAAATCCCCCTTTTAAGCCATTTAAACCTTTGTCTGTTAATGAAAACTACCAACCGGTTGTGAATTTCATATCCCAATATATTTAAATTTGTATTTTTGCAATCTAAATTTTTTTTACCCACTAATATTTTCTCCTTTATTTCTTAAGAAACCCCATTGCGTTCATCACTCATAAACTACAGTAGGCAGGTCGCCTGTACAGATTTTTTTATCAGTGGCTGTTCCATCAATGAAACGTATAAAGACGTTTGCATCATTAATCAATAATTAATCTTTTTAATTCTACTTTATTTAATTATTTAAACGAATAAATATAAACAATAAATTGCTTTCTTTTTTGTTGTTATGGAAAGAACGGTCGCAGCTATTGCAGAAAAAAATTACAAAACCCGCTTACGCGAGTTATGTATTTTTTCTGCAACAGCTGCTTCCGTTCATTAGTAACAACAAACAAAGAAAGCATTTTATTGTTTAAATATAAGTATTGAATAACAAGTTTGAAATTTTAATGGGAATTGAAGTGGGTCGGTCTGATCAAATCTTTTATGAATATAAAACAACAAAATCATTTTTATTTATTCTTTTGGACTAAAATCACGTTGTTTAAATTGTGTAGGGAGGTTCGTGGAACAGCCCCGCTTGGCTATAATAACATTCATCAGCTACTTTTTGTTAATTACATGTTGTTTAACTGGAAAGACGACACATCAAAATTGCATACATGTATGCATATATACAGTCAAATATGCATTTAGATTGTGAGGTTTGATACGTGTTTCTGATCTGATATTTTTTTGATGACGTTCGTGATTTATTGGAGAAATTTGCGGAATTTCTTTGGGTCTCGCCAATAATCGTAGTAAAATTTTGAAAAAATCGAAGTGTTTTAAAACCCATTGTGAAGTTAAAAATTAGCATCTCATTTATAAAAAATTTTGTTCAAAATGTCAGCTCAGAGATCATCGATGGATACTCAGGGTGATCTCTTCTTTACTCATCCCCAGTGGCAAACTGTTTAATTAGTTGGGCTATCCTATTTGTTTGCATCATCGGGTACCCACGGGTAATCTCGTGACAGCGTACATCATTGAAAAGTTGCGGCAAAGATTTAGACGCTCGTTTTTTGATGTAAGTCACCAGCTAAATACAGGGTACGATTTTTTGGAGAAAGCAATACTTTTTTTTCTTTTTCTTTATGGAGCTCCAATTTGACAACAACCAATGGCTGAACAGTCCCTTGAGTGGAAATATAAGTACCAATAGCCCTTTTTTTTCTCTTGAAGAATTTTTCGTCAGATGATTTGCATTTCCCTGTTTTTCTAAATAAGCCCCTTTTTAAACTTGTAACCCTTTAGCAGAGGTTAAAGTCTGGGTTATCATTTTTGATTATTGTTTTTAAATTCAAATTTTCTTTATTTTTTCCCGGTCCCAATGGCCTTGTGATAATGGCACTCCTTTTAATGGGGGATGGGTTTTGATTTTGTTGGTTTTAAACCCAAATTTTTTCAGGGGAATTCCATAATGGAAGTAATAACAAACTTGAAAAAAAAAACAAAACACCACGAAAACAATACAAAACGGAAAATCATTCAGTAAAGAAAAAGTAGTATTCTACTAAATAAAAGTATTACAAACTTTTAAGAACAATATGCTGCAATTGTAATTCATAAAGTTTTTGCTGTTTACATACAAAAGTACAGCAAAATTTTCTTGTTAAAAAATTCATTTCAGTGTGACTATAACTGTAAAAATCTACTACTAAGTTTATTTTCTCATAAGTGAAACATTCTATTACTAGTAGTATACGATTGCCGATCAAATTTCTGAAAAAAAAAAATCCACCTGATGAATGTTTTTCATAAACAGGCACGTAGCATCGTTTTCGAAATTGGGGGGGGGGGGGACCAGAATTTTTTTTTTACTTTAAAAAAAAAAAAAAACATAAAAGTTCCCAAACTCGAAAATCCTTTTGGGGGGGGGAACTTACTATCTCTTCCAATTTTTTCTCTACAATCCTTGATATCACTATACTATGGTATAAAGTGGGGGGGGGCAACCATCCTTTCAATGAACATTTACATAGTAAAGGTATTGTTGGGGAAAAAAGGGGGGAGGCCCCCCCCCGGGTTTCTACGTGCCTGATTAATCATCAAAGACCTTTGAAAATCTATGTGGATTTAGTGATTTTGATTGGAAAATTTTTTCACAATTATCGAAAAAGTTTTTATTCTACTTTGTACTCGAGAGTACTTGACTAGAAAGAAGAAGGTATGGTTTCCATACAAATTTTGCCCTGTGAATTTTAAAAAATGAAACTGGTATAAAAGTTGAAAACTCATGCTTTTTAAATAATTGAAATACATGTGAGAAAAATCATACAAGTCATTTTTCTCACATGTGTTTTTAAATGCTAATTATGACTCATAAAAAAGTGTATTTTCCCATATTATCTTAAAAAGTTGCAGAAGACAACAATTTTCAATGGAATTTTCTTTTAGATAACATTGTCCACAGGCATGGCCACAAAGATGTTGAGATATGTGATTTGGTATTGAATTTTTCATGAAATATCAAAAAATTACCGTGGGCGGGCTTACACTTTTTTTAAAGGAAAATCACCCTTGAAATGTGCCATTTGAGGCTTTTTCTGTTGAAAATAGAGAAATGCTTCACATTAATGAAGTCATATTTGCAGAATGGTAAACTGTCATGCCATATTCTTTCCTGATTTATCAGAGTCATTTATTTAACTAATATTTAAGCCAGTTTCAAAACTTTTTGATGTCATTACATTTTTAGGGCGCAATAAAGCTAAAACCATACTTTCTTCTTACCATACACCTTTTGAAATCTGTTTGTCTTTAACTAGAAGTTTTTGAAGCGAAAAATATCTTAAATGACCCGTAATTTCTATACAAAGAGATGAAAGATTTAAATCTATAAAAGCATAAAAATGTATATAAAACCTGCTTTGCTCTGGATGTAAAGGACTCATTATTTTATAACTATGACTATATGATATGTAAAAAATCCAGAACTGAAAATAGACCCATATTAACATGTTAGAATACAGCAAGAAGCTAATGACATATGGAAGCCTTATATAACATTGACTTCCAAATCTCTTCATGTAAAGAATGAAAATTGTTTGGTAGTAGGTCTGTATCAGCCCAAAACGTACTGGAGTACTAGCGTCCATTTTTCTATTTGATGATATGCAAAATACCCCCCAACGCGTAAAAAACAAAATTTACAGACGCACAAATTATGTAAATAGTATGTTGTCTAAAAAGTAATCACACAGAATGTTAGTGCTAAGAAATTTCGTATTCAGTTTATGTACAATGTGAAATCCTCGATAGACAGACACAATCATAATAACAATCGGGAAAATAATTGTCAGTTGCCATTCATTTGTTAAATCTGAACCATAAATTCTTTCTGAAACTGAAACTACCATGGCGGGTACAAAACAGAGGATGGAAACAATCATATATAAGAATTCTCTTTGGAAATTCTCCTTTGTTTTTTGCTTTCATTGAAAACATGATTGGATGAGACAAGCATATCACTTTCATCCTGTGTTGATCTTTCGTGTTCGTCGAATAGCTGCGAAGAAATATGCTAAGAATACACAGATTGAAAGGAAGTTGTATTCCTGTTCTAGTGGGACCAGATAGGGGCGTAAAGGAAGTATCACTTTTGTTGCAAATCTGTATTCCAAAAAAAGAAAGTAGGATGGTTTTGAGAGCGAGGTACTTTGCGATTAAAAGTGATATATTATACACCCATGCTCCCATATTTGTTAATAAAATAAATATAAGAAAGCAGTGAACAATTCTATTCAAATGAGGCAAATCTTGAAATTCTAGATAAAACAATTGTTTGGGTAAGTACAAAAAGGGGGTGCCCCAAATTTGACGTACACCATCTGCAATGTAGGTTGCCTAACTGATGTAAGGAATCTTGCAAAGCACATTTAATATCCGCAATCGTAATGATAATGGAATAAATTGTTGATCCAGACCAAATATCCACAGTAAAACCAACACTAAGTTAATGACGGATTTAGACCTAGAGGTAAAAGCTATATAATGTAGATCTTGTTCTACTAAAATCCATAAAATAACCCCGAAAGTTGTAGCAATTATTATTGTGGCAAAACTAAAAACAGGTAATATTATATATCCACCAGATTCATCAACACTTTTGCATACAAATCAAAAAATTTTCCCAAAACGGGTATGGCACTTGTTAAAATTCAA